>NW_012122931.1:9184263-9230087 GCF_000951035.1 Colobus angolensis palliatus
TGCCACACTCCTTCCCTGCTGAGCCAAGCTGGCAACAACTGGAGAGTGCACACTCACTCAAGAGGATTTTGCTTCACAGACCAG
The DNA here is from genome assembly GCF_000951035.1 of Colobus angolensis palliatus. Classification (NCBI taxonomy): domain Eukaryota; kingdom Metazoa; phylum Chordata; class Mammalia; order Primates; family Cercopithecidae; genus Colobus; species Colobus angolensis. The sequence goes on from NW_012122931.1 coordinate 9,184,348, forward strand.
GCAGATATTTTGGAGAGAAGTTAAGCAAAGAGATGATTGGCAAAGATTTAATCCACCCCCTTCCCTTGGTAGCAGTACTGGGTAAGAGCTTAAAGGCAGGAAGAGATGAGACCCAGGGCACATCACACAGAAGAAAAACAGCAGCAACAACAACAACAAACAACCAGTATTTGCTGGGCATGCACCGTGCGCTAAGCGCATGCAATCCACCCTTTCATCCTTAGAACAGTCCTGTGAGGTAGGAGCTTTTATTATATCCATTTCACAGATAAAGGACCTGACTTTTCCAAGATCACACAGTCAGTGAGAGGCTTGTCTGAGACTCTCTCCCCTGCATCTGTTCGAGTCCCAAGTTCATGCACGTAACCACTGCTGTAGACTGACTCCCATTCCAATCACAAAACTTTGGCCAATGGTGTATCATATTTACCCCAGTGATCTGTGGGTCATTGAGAGACCCAGGCCCCCACGGAGGGGGTGGGCGTCCATCACCCTCTAGCCCGTTTCCTCTTCCAGCTCCCTCCCTCCAAAGTCAAAGCTGGAATGACCAGCCGGGACCACCCACATCCACTTCTGGCCCCTTCCGCTCCAGCCACACCCGCGAGGACCGCATTCCCAGAGCACGTGCAGACACTGGGGACTCTTCCGATAACATCTGACTTGGCTTTTAATTATTGGGAAGTGATTGTTGGTTTACACAGCAATGTTTATCCAGCAAATTGCTAATTAATGCACTGAAAAACGCCAAGTGGTATCAAATATTTGCTTTTATTTGCGCTACCAAAATATTTTTATTTTTGGTGAGACCCAGAATGGATGAGAAGGTGCTGAAATGTTTGAACAGAGTGTGTAAAGTTTAAGCTGAATATTGAACAGGGAGGAGGGCTAGGCTTTGTGGCTTTGTGGCTTTATGGCTGGGGCTCTGGGGGGGTTCTGTGGACTGGAGGATGCAGAGGTGGCCCTGAGAGCAGTGTGCAACCCTTGAGATATTAATAAGTTAGGGGACCAGCAAGGCACAGATGAAGACCTCTGAGGGGCACAGAGCATCCTCATTGGAGTCCTCACCACCGTCTTCTCCTCCTCAGCTTCATCCTACCGCTCCATCCTTCCCTCTCCTCCCACCACCACCACCACTGCCATCATTCCCTCCCTCACCATCCATTTACTCGTTATATGCTGTATTCTATATGCTATATTGAATGTGCACCACGGGCTGGACATTGCCCTGCTGCTGGGGAGACACGTCCCTTTTGCTCATGGAGCTCACACTGGATTTTGACACCTATGAAGCAGGCAATAAATACATGAATAAGAAAATGTCATTCAATTTCAGAAATTATTAAGAAAATAAATCTGGGAAAACAATAAGCAGTCGTCACTTCAGATGAGTTGGTCAGGGCAGGTCTTTGTTGGAGGGAAAATGTCATTTTAGTGGAATGACATGGAGGAGCCAGCCACGAAAGGCATGGGGACAGAACTTTCCCAGCAGCATGAACAGAAAGTGCAGAGGCTGTGAGTCAGATGGAGCAGAGTGGCTGGCAGCAGGGTAGGAGGTGGTATTGGCAGGGAGGGCGGTTTCATTCTATTTCGCCATGGGGAGCCATTGCAGCCCTGAGGGGAGAGGATCCCCCAGTGATGGGCTTTGTTTACTTTGGAAAAGATCCCTCTGGCTGTGGGGTGGAGAACTGGGCAAGGGACCAGGGTGGAAAGAGTATGCCCCTTGCAACTGTGACTCTTCATGCTGCAGGGACCACATGAGAGGCAGAATGACTGGACCAGGGAAAGGGCTTGGAGATGCAGCAAGGGAGGCTTGGTGGGGGTTGTGGGGGTTGTAGGTGGGATCTACAGCCTTGCTAATGGCTGGGACGCGGAGGTGCTAGGTACCAGGAATAGGACTGGAGGTCTTGTCATCACCTCCACGGCCCCCTAGCAGCCATTTCATCCTTGTCCAAAAACACAGCGGCTACCATGGTTGAGGACGTACAGGGCATATCTGCTTTATGAACTGGTCTCACTCAAAATGGCCAACAATGCCTTGAGGGAGGTATATTATGCCTGTGTCTCTCATCTGGCCTTGCCAAGCCACTGAAAAGATGGAATGGTCACCAGCAGATGGCTGTTATTCACTTGCTCAGTCAACGAGCATGAGCTCACAGGGCGCCAGGTGCATGAGACAGTGGTATGCAGGCTGGGAGGTTGACACACTTCTGCCTGCACCTGCGTCTCTGAGCACCCCACTCTGGCCTGGGACGCCGGCTCTTGTCCACCCTTTATCTAGGAATCACCACACCAGACACTCTACAGAGTTTCCCCCTCTGTCTGGTCCCTCTGTAACGTGGGTATTATTATCCCATTTTACAGATGTGGAAACCAATTTCCTTACCTTTAACCTTGACTTGTCCAATCCTCTCACTCGCCAGCTGAATGATCTTTCTAAAGTGTGTACCCGAAGACACCCTGCCCCGCCCTCGGAACCTGGTTCTGCCACTGTATTAATCTGTTTTCACACTGCTATAAAGACACTACCCGAGACTGGGTAATTTACAAAGAAAAGAGGGTTTAATTGACTCATAGCTCTGTACCGGAGGGAAACCTCAGGAACCTTACAATAGTGGCAGAAGGGGAAGCAAGGCATGTCTTACATAGCAGCAAGAGACTGAGCGAGGAGAGGACTGCCAAACACTTTTAAACCATTAGATCCCCTGATAACTCACTCACTATCACGAGGATGGCATGGGGGAAACTGCCCTCACGATCCAATCACCTCTCACCAGGTCCCTCCCTCAACATGTGCAGATTACAATTCGAGTTGAGATTTGCGTGAGGACACAGAGCCAAACCGTATCAGCCACGAACCCCCACCCCCACGCCTTTCCCCACCACTCCCTCTTCTTTCAGTGCCCAGAGGCTGCCAAGCACTTTCTCCAGAACCCTGCCTGGAAGCTTCTCTCCATCCCATCTTGCCTCACTCCTCCTTCTGCTGGCTCCCATCCCTCCTGCAGGTCCCACGGCTTCCTTGTGTGGGTGGGGTGTACCTGCCTCCCCTCTGCATGGCACAGCCCTTCTTTGTGAACTCATGGGCACTTGTACTTACCCAGTCATGCTGCACTGGGGTGTATTGTCCACGATCACTGGGAAGAAGAGCAAGGCTCGGGTGTGCGGCCCTCCTCCCTCCCCACCGGGGAGGCTTTTGGAGGCAGGAGGGCTTTGTCAGAGGACCACATATCTGCATTGTGGCTTCTCTTTCTTCTTCCATTAGTCAAATGTGCCCTTAGACCTTGGGCCAGTTCCAGTCCCTGCAAAAACCAGGTCCAAGGGGCGGTGGGAGGTGGGGGTAAGAATGTGAGCATTTTGGAGTTTTGAGCTTTGACCTAGTAGGTGCTGGATGTTAGATGTCCTGTAAGGCCTGAATGCTGAATATCATTAAATGCCCCATAACAAAGGGCTCACCCTAGACACAGGGCAGAGATAAGAGGCCACAAGTCCTCCTACTGACGGTTCCTCTCTCCTTCCTTCGTCTGGGAAGGCATGGCTTCCGCGTCAGAAAAAGACTGGAAAGTCACTGTGATTTTGGAAAGCATAAGATTGTAATAAGGGCCTCTCTCCATTGCCCCAGGCCCCTGGACCAGAGGGCACCCTGTGGCCAAGACATCCCCTGGGAGCCACTGTCCAAAGAGATGCTCTCTCCACTTCTATCACTCCAGATCCTAGGGTTCCCTGACAGGTGGTAAGCACCACGGAGGCAGAGACCCCCTCTGCCCTATTCCCTGCTGAAGCCCCACTGCCCAGCACTGTGCTTGGCACAAAAATAAATGAACGAATGAATGAGCCCCAGAGAGACTGAGGGGCTTTGCCCGTGTTGCCGCACTCAGGTGGAGCCATGTACTCATAGAGGATGAAGAACCCCCTAGCTGAAGCTGGCTCAGAGCCAGCAGCTGAATGGTGAGTTGGGGGTGGGGGACAGGTTTTAGACCCAAGCACAGTGTCCAGGGAGAGGGCAGGCAGGCCCAGTGATGACCAGGCGTCAGGACTGGGTTGCCCAAATGAAGTGGGGAACAGAGCTTCCCAACACCTCCTGCAGGCATCGCTGCCTCTCCTTCCTGGCACTCTGTGTGTTTGCGTCTTTCTCTGACTCTTTCTGTGTTCCCTCTCCATCTCTTATGCTCTATATGTGGGATTCTCTCTCTTTTTTTCTGTCTCTCTGCCTGTCTCTTACTATGTCTCTTACTTGACCTTGATTTTCCTACTTTCTCCCTCTCTCTCTCTCTCTCTCCTTCTTAACACAAAGGCCAAGTCTGACTCTTTCAGGGAAAAATTATAAACTGCAACCCTGACACAGCAGAAAATTGTCCAGAGACACACAGCCCTTGACAAGGGAAGCAAGGAGCCAGGCTTAGGTGTAAGGACTCAGGGACAGAGAAATAGTGTCTTCTACGAAGAGCCAGATTCGAGGTCAAAGAGCAAGCAAGGCAGGCCAGGGAAGGGGAGTGGGAAGAGCTTCAGGCACTGGGACCCTGAGCATGTGGGCCCCCGAGGGTTCTGGAAGAAGTCACTGGTTCCGGGTAGCAGCAGCCACCCTCCTTGAGTGCCTATGACTCGCACCCCACACCACCGCCCTCTTCTCTGCCCCCCCCCCAGACAGCGAGCTGTCTTCCAGGAAACTCGCCAGCTAAGGCCTCTGGCAACCTTTCCCCGGAAGCTGGGAGCTGGGCTGACCCCTGGGGACCTCCCTAGCAAACCTGATTGAGGATCTGGAGCCAGCCTGACCTGCCCAGCCCTAATTCACTTACTTCCAGGCTCCGGTTCTGACGGATGGAAAAGCCGGGGCGGGGCTGCCCTCGGAGACCCCATCACCCGTTCACGGCTCTGTATCAGCCCTGGGAGGGGAGTTGTTGGGGGATGGAAGAGTTCCTGAGTCTGAGAAGGCAGGGCCTGTGTTCTCCCCAAAGAGGCATGATCCTGGAAAAACCCTGCCCCCATGCCCAGGTCACCAAATGCAGGAGTGCCAGGGGCAGATATAGGCAAAGGTTCTCCCCAAATCTGTTCCTCTCGGGTCTTCCCCCACCTCCAACGACCAAGCCAGAGACCAGGTCATCCGAACACTCCCCTCCCTCACCCCTCCCTCACTGCATACCCTTTCCATCACAAAGTGCTGTTCAGTCCCTTCCGGTTCCCTCTGGCATCTACTCAAATATTCCCGCTGCCACTCCCATCTCTTCAGTCCTGCCACCCATTTTCCTCTAACTAATCATATTGAGCTTTTATTTTTAAAAATTTATTTGGAAATAATTTTAAGTTTACAGAAGAGTTGCAAGAATGACAGAGAGCTCCCATATACCCCTTCCCTATTGCCAGCACCGTACATTACCACCGTATGTTTGTAAAACTAAGAAATCAACATTGGTTTGCCACTAGCAGCTGAACTCCAGATTTTATTTGGATTCCATTCATATTTCCACTCTTGTTCTTGGTCTGTGTCGGATCCAATTCAGGACACCATGGTGCATTTAGTTGTGGCGTCTCCTTAGCCTCCAGGCTGTGACCTTGACAGTTCTGAAGAGCACTGGACAGGTTTGTCAGCTGGGTTTCTCATGGTTAGACTGGGTTATGGGTTTAACCCATTTATGCCTGAGGCTGCAATTTTTTGAATTTTTGCAATCAGACCTTGGCGATGACCTTGAGCAATAGGATGTAAATAACTCCCCCATGCTTAGCGTTCCAATAATGGAACACCAGGCATAAATGGGTCAAGGGAGGAACCACAGAGTGGAAGCGCTTTTCCCACCCCTCCACAGCACGGCTATACGAGAGCCACACCATGTCACTGATGATGGCAGAATTAACCTTGACCAGTTGATTAGGGTGATGTCTGCCAGAGTTCCTTACTAAAGGTTATAATTTTTCCCTTTCCCAGCCTTTGGAAACAGAGCTTTTTAGCACACAAAGAACACATCACTATCCTACTCAACAGCCTTCAATGACTGCCATCCACTTGGGAAAAATCTGAATCTCTTGGTCTCTAAGACGTCAGCTGGCCTCACCCAGACTCTACTTGCCCAGATCAAAACAAAGGCCACAGGGCCTTTGCACAAACCATTCCTTCTCTGCTAAATATTCTCACCCACCTGTCCCTTGGATAGGAATCACAGGCTGGGGATGCTTTTTCCGCTGTCCTAATCCAAATGCAGTATGCCCCATCATTCTCCCTTGGAGTCTGTTTTTTCCTTTGCACTCACAGTTACAATTACACCTTCATCTCATCATTTATTTGCCAGATGTCTCCCCATGAGGGTAGAGGCCAAACCTGTTTCATTCACTTGCTGCAGCCTCTGTTTCTAGTTTAGTACCAGGCACTCAGAAGGATGTGTGCACGCAGAAAATATATGATGTTATTTTGTCACTGTTTAGACAGAGGGGACATCTTCAGAGATTAGGGGGAGGCCTGATTCTCCTGCAGATGCAGTGGGAGCAGCTGGGAGCCACCCAGACTGTAAGCTCATCTTCTCTGCCATGCCCCCAACACCTCTCTCCGTGCTGAACATCAATACATATGCATCGTATGATTGGATAAAGAGGTGATGGGAAGTGGTCACCACAAAGCCCTTTGGACCAGACTCTAAGTTCATTGTCATCCAGGCCTTCAGCAATCCTCCTGGGGGATTCCACTGAGGTCTCTGCCCCTCTAACCTTATCTAAAACCTCCCAGTTCCAGCTTGCTTTGCTCCAAGCCCCAGCCCTCCTCACTGTTCTGGAGCAAGCCAAGCACACTGCCACCTCAGGACTTTGCACCCACTGTTTCTTCTTCCAGAAATGTTCATTCCTGCGGATGCCTGCATGCTTTGCTCCTTTGTCTTTCCAACTCTGCCCACACTCTCACCAGAGCCCTTCCCCCACTAATCTAAACAAAAGAGTCCCCTTTGTCGCTCATTTTTCTTTAGTGCACTCATCTGCATGCATCCATTTCTTTTATCCGTTTATCGCTTGTCTCTATCCATTTATTGCTTGTCTCTCGCCTGAAAGGTCAGCTCCACAAGGGCAACAATCTGGGTCTGATTTCTTTACCATTGAATCTCTAGCACTTAGAACGGAGACTGGTGTATAGTAGGTGTTCAATAAATATGTGTTTAATGGAGGGATGAACCTGCATGACTGGGGTGGGGAGCCCACCAACAGCTTCAGTTGCCACAGTGATTCCTTTTTGCCCGCGTCTGGAGAGTGATTTTGCCTGGATGCATGTGGGGTCCTTGCAGCCTCCAAGCCACAGACATCTCCTCTCTTATGCTGTGTGGGCTCCTCCCACAGGACTGAGTCCCTGCCTTCACCCGCTTGCTGGTTATGCTGCTTCATATCCTAATCGCCTGCTGCCCAGGGGCTCTGACTCCCGTCCAGCTCCTGCCAATCCCCTCTCTTTGTGGGCGTGGGTCTATTATATTCCCCAAACTCCCAGCTGCTGGCTGAGGACCTTCTGTTAGCGACAAGGGGCCCGTAAACCCTGGCACTCGTGTGTCAGCCACTGCCTGCTCCCTGTGCTGGGGCCATCAGGCCCACCCACCAGGCCATACTTCCTTGACCTGTGTGTTCCACCCCTCTAGCCTCCATACATAGGATCTTTGGCTGTCCCCAAAAGGACTGCCCTGTAGTCTCCTGGAGAGGGCTTCAGCCCCATCTCCACTTCACCCAGCCCTGTGCCCTACCCACCAGCCTGGGGCCACAGCAGACCTCAGAAACCAGAGTGATGGAAGGCTTTTGGCTTATGCTTAAAGAGTCCTACACATGGACTGGGGAAAGGACCAATGACCTTGTGGCGGGTGTGGACTTGTTCTGTGTGTCTGTGCTTAGAGCAGAAAGAGGTGACCCTCCCCACCTGCGCCTTTAACCCAGCTCTCCCACTTTCAGGCTGCAGGGGGACCAGGACATAGCAGCATCCGTGACTGTCCTGCCCAGCACAGGCTTCAGGTTGTCCTTGTTACATGAATGGGTTTCCAGGCATCTTCCCTACTTCCAGCCCTGTGGATTTCATGTTATCTTTGGCTTCCTGGGAATTGATTCTTGGCACCCTTGGAATTTGGTTTAAACTTTCCCTCGGGTCCCTCCTCCAAACTTTAGCATGGCTCAATAGGCAATAAGCTCACTGAAACTTTGCTGGAGGCTCTGAAAGGGCTTTGGCAAAAGGTATTAAAGTGTAAAGTGACACCAGAGAGGTTAAAAGTAAAAGACCGACAATATTAAGTGCTGACGAGGATGTGGAACAAGTGAAACTTTTATACACAGCTGGTGGGATAGGAAATGGTATAACCCCATTGAAGAACTGCTTGTCAGTATCTACTAAAGCTACACATGCATCTACCTTGTGACCCATCCATTGCACCCCTAAGGATTCATGTAGGAGAAATGAGTTGCACATCCACAAAAAGACATATACAAGAATGTTCACTGCAGCCTTATTCATAAGAGCCAAAATCTGGAAATCATTTCCCATACCCATCAACAGTAGAATGGATAAATAAAATGTGCTATCTTCACACAATGCAAGAGCCCACGGCCGTGAAAAAGTGAATTAGCAGTACACACAGCAATATGACTGGAGCTCACAGGCAGAATGAAGTGCGAAAGAAGCCAGCTACAAAAGAGTGCAGGCCATATAACTGCATTTATAGAAAGTTCAAGAATGGGCAAAACTAACGAACTTCATGTGGACTCCAGGAAAGTAGTGCTGGGGCACTGGCCAGAGGAAACTTCTGGATGTTGCAGATGCTCTGCTTTTTTATGGATGGTGAGAAGGGTGCTTGTTGGGCTGGACGCTTAAGATTGCGTACTTTGCTGAAACTTTTACCACCATAAAAAAAAAAAATCAGCCAGGCATGGTAGCTCACACCTGTAACCCCAGCACTTTGGGATACCAAGACAGGTGGATCACTTGAGCTCAGGAGTTCAAGACCAGCCTGGGCAACATGGCAAAACCTTGTCTCTACAAACTAATAATAATAATAATAATAATAATAATAATAATAATAATAATAATAAAATTAGCCGGGCATGGTGATGTGCACCTGTAGTTCCAGCTACTCAGGAGGCTGGGGTGGGAGGATTGCTTGAGCCTGGGAGGCAGAGGTTACAATGAACTGTGATTGTGCCAGTGCACCCCAGCCTGAGTGACAGAGCCACACCCTGTCTCAAACAAATAAAAATAAAAAATATTTAAGGTGAGTTGACAAAGAACTTAACCCTGGCCTGATGAAAATCAAAATGAATTAAAGCAGGAATTTTTAGAAGTTAAAGAACTCATGAGAACCCTTATCAACAGCTCCTCATAAGAGATTATACCTGGGAGATTAGATTGACTCAAATGTTTTTCTAACTCTTTAAAAATAGAAGAGCAATAGTGGATAAAGGGATTAGGTGTTAATACATATTTAAATTTTTATAATATTCAATCATTCAAAAAATAATTTGCAGGTGTTTTACCCTTAATTTTTATTTACCAATCAAATATTATTAAAACAAAAAAAATCTCCTTGAGCATTTTATTACCCTCATGGTTCTTGCCCCCAGGCAAATATATTACTCAGTCATCACATGATTGTATAAGTATATTTTATATTCTACACCATTCATTTTATTGTCCCTTTAAAATTAGTATTTCAAGATCTAATAAAAGCCCAAATTCATACTCAGCTAGCTTTTTCAGGATTTGGTTCTTTTCTGAACTTTATTTTTTATGCAACTGGAGTTGTTTTGGCTTGAAGTCTAAGGTGTATCTAAATTACAAACTATTTTTTCAAATTGCTAATCAGTTTTTCAACAGCATTTGCTGAATAACTCATCACCCACTTACTATTTTGTGGCGGTTTACCATATTTAATTTTTACACGTGATTGCATCTATTTCTAGCCTTCTATTCAAACCCATTAAAATCTATTTCTCTTTTTCCATCAATATTTTCTCTGTTCCAACTATTGCTCTTTATGATATCTTTTAATATTCAGTAAGGTTATATATCAATGCTCTCCTTTTCCAGAATATTCTTTGATTCTCTGATCAATGTTACTTCCAGATGAATTTTGGAATCATTTTATCAAGTTCCTTTTGCGGGGTTGTTTGGTATTGCATTAAATCTGCAAATTAACATGGAGGTGGTTTGACGTTTTTACAATACTCGGTCTTCCCATGCAGAAAGGCAGTATGCCTCTCCATTTATTCTGGTCTCCTTTTATTTCACCAATAAAATTTTGTAGTTGTCTTTATATAGGTCACACGCATTTCTCATTAAGTTTATTCCTAAGTATTTTTCCATTGCTTCTGGGAATGGCATCTCTTTTTTCATTACAGTTTTTGGTGGAGTATGGCTAAGAACACAGGAATGCGTTGATTAGGGTAAATAGGTCTTGTCTCTGGCCTCTTTACTAAATGATTATTTGTTTGTACACATTTGAGTTTCTTCCTTTGGCTGTTTAGTCCCAAATCATATTGACTGAGAATACTTTTTGTCATGGTGGTATTGGATGGGGTTCCAAGGCTGGTGTCTGATAGGCCTGGGGAAGCCTTACCTCAGCTGGGATGGCATCTGCCCTGTCTCAAGCCTTTGTCAAAGGCCTTGACACCCTCCTGTTCTCCCTTCTCCTCTGTCTAGTCCCCTGCCTGGCACTCCCAGCCCCTGGCAGAGGTCTCCCTTCAACTGTAATGGACTCCCAAGGTGCTGCTGCTGTATTAATCAAAGCAATCATCACCAATTGCCCAGGATGTGTCTGGCCTTTGGCCAAGCCTTTTACATCATATATTTAATTTTTAAATCCCTGAAGGGCATGTATGATTAACCAGAGAGGTCAAAGGACTTTCTGGGATCACACAGCTCGTAAATGGCAGATCTGGGATTTACATGTGTGTTTCTTCTACCCTGCCACATTGCTCCCCTCTGCAGTGTCCCAGTCATTGTCCCCACCCACCAAGCGGGTCCCTGGACTAGCAATGCCCTGCCAGCCCGGACACCCCAGAGTTCACCACACCACCCAGGGCATTGTAGTGGGAATCCCAGGGTCCCGGCTAGTTCTATCACCTTAACCTGGTCCCACCTGCTCCAGAATTAGGACCCGTACATTTTCACCTAAGCCCCTTGTGTTCTGAGAGTTTGGTGACCACATGACAACATTCCTTATGAAAGATGTGATCGTTACTGGCACCCAAGTCCCAGGTTCCTTTGAGCAAATGCTCTACCTGAATATTTACCATGGCAAAGGGCAGTCTTAGAAGCAGTAGTAGGAAAATAACAACTAACGTTTACTTGGTTCTTACTACAGACACTGTGTCTAGTGTGTTACCCACAGGTTCTCATTTCTCTTCATCACATCCTGTGAGTTAGATACGGTCTATCATTTTACACAGGAGGAAACTGAGGTTTGGGGAGATGAAGTCACTTGTCCAAGGACATTCACCTTGTAAATGGCAGGGCCAGAATCTGTAACTTGAAAGCTTGCTCAGAGGTCTGGTAGCTATTCAGAAGCTTCATGATGAACCCGGGACTTTCTATATTGTTCAGACAAATAGTGTCCTAAAGCAGAGGTCCCCCAAAGCTACTCCCCAAACTGGTGTGTCTTCAGCACAAGCACAGGGACTCTATAAAAATGCAGGAGCCCAGCTGGGCATGGTGGCTCATGCCTGTAATCCCAGCATTTTGGGAGGCTGAAGCTCGAGGATCATTTGAGCCCAGGAGTTTGAGGCTGCAGTGAGCTATGACTGCACCACTGCACTCCAGCCTTGACAACAGAGGAAGACCCCGAGCCCCCGAAAAATGCAGAGGCCAAAGCCCCAATGTATGGGCAGCCTAGAGCCTGTGTTTTTTGTAAGTGCCTCACAGGTTCTGGTGATTAGCCAGGCTTGAGAATGACTATTCCAAAAAGAGCCTCCTTTGCCATCTGATGATGTGAACATTGGCCTATTTTGGAATGAATCCTACTGCTAACAAATATTAGTGAAAAAGAAAAGCAAATAACCGAAGCATTCAAGCATTCATCACTGGGGTATTTTTGTACGTTTGACAAATGGGAAGGAATTTCTAAATGAAGATGCCAAACTCATATTCACTGTTCAGAAAGCAGTAAAGATCTGTGCTATTTAAAAAGTCAGCACAAATTGATGAGAACCACATCAAGTCCTAGTAGCTTTGCCAGGTACCTGAACAGGTAACTCCCTGAGAAGGTACAACCTTAGTACACCAGAGCATGAGACCTGCTCAGCTTCATACATGACTTTTTCAAAGATAAAATAATGAGTTGCTTTTGAAACCTACTAAATTATAAAACAAACATTTTGTTTCTTTGTTTATTTATTTATTTATTTATTTATGACAGAGTCTCAGTCTGTCACCCAGGCTGGAGTGCAGTGATGTGATCTCGGTTCACTGTAATCTCCACTTCCCGGGTTCAAGTTATTCTAATGCCTCAGCCTCCAAAGTAGCTGGAGGTGCATGTCACCATGCCCAGCTAATTTTTGTATTTTCAGTAGAGACAGGGTTTCACCCTGTTGGCCAGGCTGGTCTCGAACTCCTCACTTCAAGTGATCTGCCTATCTCGACCTCCCAAACTGCTGGGATTACAGGCGTAAGCCACCACGCCCAGCCAAAATAGACATTTTAAACATCATCCAGTGGTTAAGATCATGGTCTTTGGAATTAGCCCTACCTGGGTTTGATACTGACCTCCCCCACTCTCTGGCCGAATGGCCTCGGGCAGGTGGCGTGACCCCTCTGAGTTCTAGTGTCCTCATCTGAAAGCTGAGCATCACGGTCATGGTGATCTTGCACGGCCGCTGTATTAACTGAGACAGCGAATGAGATGTGATAGCCTGAGCCATGGCCCACAGTGGATGCTCAGTAAGCCTGTGCTGTTGCCAGCCACCGTTATTGTGGTGTTAACTGCTATGCCTCTACACTGCCTGTCTTTTGCTAGAGACCTGTGCCACAATCCAATGCAGAACTTGCACTCAGAACCCTGGGCTCAAGCCCCACACAGCCCCACATCAGGGCAGCCCCAGACAGTGGCCATCCCCCTTTCCGCCCCTCCTCATCTCTGTCCCCCGTGCTGCCTCTCCCTGGTTCCCATTTCCAGCCCCGGGTGCATCCCTCGGAACAGGGCTCCTAAACCTAAATGGGGATATTGACTCACTCTAAATAAAACTTAGCATTTTCTTCCATCGGGAACGTGGCATTGGCAACACCCATGACCGTCACTGGTAGAAACCACAGGTGTTCCCACATCACCTTACAGCTGCTGCAGGTTTCTTAGAACATCCCTTATGCTTGGTACCACCTTGAAATCATGGCAGCTATTCGACTTGCTACCAAATCTTGCTATGTAATGTGTTAATAAAGAAGGATCTGTGTGGCCCTATCACAAATTTTTATATTTTGATAGTTATATTTTAATAAATTGGTTTTCTTTATAATCTTGTGTGTATTACCTTGCACATTTAAAAACCAGTGCTCTGGGAAGGGGTCCACAGGCTTCCCTAGGCTGCCAAGGGGCCCCACGGTACACTAACAGTCCTGCCTTTGAACTTTTGCAGTGGATTCCAGCATTCTCTCCATTTCACACATGAGAAAACTGAGCCTTAGAGAGGTCTAGTCACTTGTCCAAGGATGCCCAATTAAAGAATGATGAAGTGCCAGCCTGCCCCCGGCGGTCCTGACAGCCAGTGCCCAGCCCCTGCCTCTCCAGCTCCTGGGGGCTGAGAATACAGAGATGGCTCTGACATGGGCCCTGCTCCCCAGGAGGGCCCGGAGCAGCTGGGAAACAGATGACTCTATAACGCTAGTACAGAGTCTTAAGCCTGAAACCTTTCTTACGGGAAAACCCTTTCAGGCTGCAGGAGGTACCCTGATTTGATTCTCCTTTGGGGAGTGGGATGCCCAAAATGTGCTGGCGGGGAGGTGGGATGGACCTGAGGGATGCACTGGCTGGTGACTAACAGCAGATGGAGCTGGGGGTGAGTCCCTGGAGGCAGGCCTAGAAGAGTGTCCTGAGATCCCAGCCAAAGAGAACAAGGCTGTGTCTGTGGTGGAGGGCCGAGAGGCCCGAGAGAGAATGGGAGTGACAAAGCCTAGCCCAGCAACTGCGAGCCGCCTCACGCTGCTCTTAGGGACTCTGTGCTCTTAGGCATTCGAGGTTTGTCAAATGAACAAATGAATGAATAAGTGGGTTTAGCTGGGAGCAAGCAAAGGCTGGATTGGCCAGCGGTATCCCATGAAAGCAGAAAAGTTGCTTCTCTTGCCCTCATGACGCCCTGGCCTCGGACACTCACCTTGGTGGTCAGGAAACCAGAGCTGGAGGGCCCAAGCCCCTCACGTGGGGGCGGCAAGGGTGAGGAAAGAACTGTGAGCCCCCTTAAACCTCAAGAGCTGACTCCTTGACCCTCAACAGAACATTCTGTGAGAGCCAGTCCTCAGTGTCTGACCCCTAGCCTGCTCAGAACCCCCATTAGCAATGCGTTCATTCATCCATTCATTCATTCCGCAAATATTTAAGAGCCTACTACTTGCCAGAGAGTGTTCTGTCACTGTAGGTATAGCAGGGAACAAAATGGACATGGTCCTCATTCTCATGAGTTTTGGGGGGTTCTGGGCTACAGGATGGGAGCACAGAGTCAAAGGACAGATAATGGCTGGGCACAGTGGCTCACGCCTGTAATCCCAGCACTTTGGGAGGCTGAGGTGGGAGGATCACTTGAGGCCAGAAATTCAAGATCACCCTATGCGACATACTGAGACCCCATGTCGACAAAAATAAAGAAAATTTGCTGGGTGTGGTGGCACGCACCTGTAGTCCCAGCTCCTCAGGAGACTAAGGCAAGAGGATTGCTTGAGCCCAGGAGTTTAAGGCTGCAATGAGCTATGACTGCGCTACTGCACTGCAGCCTGGATAACAGAGTGAAACCCAGTCTCAAAAAACAGAATGACAAATAAACTCATGAGGAGAAAGTTGTTTAGAGTTCTGAAAAGCCATTTCACACAGGGTGGTGAGATAGCATGATCCCCACGCTTCTGTTCACTTCTCTATTACAAGGTACACAGCTTTGCAAAGCACTTACATCCCACCTAACGCTGTTTCTCTCAAAGTTTGCAGAGATTAATCGCATTAAATCCATCACCTTTCACTAATGCAAACAACCATTCTCTGCCTGGATAATCTTAGGCAAGAAGGAAACCAAAAATGATATCCAGGTCAGACCCAAAAAAGGAAAGACCTTGAATTGCACTGCTCTTAAAAGCACTTAAAAGGAATTGAATTAAAACTGAGACCAAAAAAAAAAAAAAAAAAATGGCCCCCAAATCCAACTCCCGCTGACACCAAGTTAGAAAAATAACTGAAGAAAAAGGATGTAGCATGTCAATCAAGATATGATCGTTTTATTTTTTAGAAAAATGAGAAGCCTTTTGTTTTAAGAGGAGCAGGCTGGTAATTTGGAGGCAGCGCAGAGCGAGGAGCTTTCATATTTCCAGACAGAAAAGATTTGGCTGCTGATGGAGAAGTTGAGGGCTGCATAATGAGATCTTGCTCTGCTGAGGTTCCTGTTCCTAAAGAGGAGAGGGGATGGCAGTCGTCTGGCTGATTGATAGAAGTCCAGGTTGGCCATGCCGAGACAGGTATGTACAATCTCTCCTTTGTTGGTAATCAAAGTCGGCTGAATGAGGACTCCATCCTTTCTTTCTTACTCCTATGTACCAATTTGAGGAGCTCAGATGAAATGTGTTGCATTACACCAGCACCAATAAGTCACACTATCTATGTTGTGACACACCGAATATTACTAATTGTCAATCACAAACCACAAGTCTTGTCAAGACGCTCCCTTCTCGACGGGCTGGTTCAAACCTGAAGTGATTTTTAATCAAGTGTTAATAATACAGCATCTGTCAGTGGACGGTGGGTATCAGACAATCAGGAAAAGTGAACGGATGACATGGCAAATTTTAATGTTTTCATTTTCCATTCTTCCCAATTATCAGTGGGATTTCTGTCAGCCTGAAGAGTGCACTGACATTATTGCAGGTGAGCTTCGCTGTGACGAAGGAGGAAGGTGGCTGTCAGGGCTCCCAGGGCAAGGGTGCCTCACCCCGCCCTGCCAGAGACGAAATTCCCACCCTCAGGAAGCTCGGGGGAGAGGGAGGCTTTGGGTCTTGCACAGAACCTCCCAGCGCAAGCCCACCTGTATTAGGAGAGCTGACGCTTGGCCCCAGACAGGTAGGAGATGGTTAGAGGCTGTGCCAAGGCCAATGGTGGCCCCTCCGCGGCCTTTTCTACTGCCCCGTCGGGGAGCCTCTCACTCCTGTGCCCATGCACATCCTGGATGGTGGGACTCCCGCTTGAGCAAGAACTGACTAGAGCTCCCATTTGCTTTTCCTTAATTCCTTTTTTCCCATGTTGCCCGCAACCTGTGCTGGGGTTGTGATTCCAAAGAACACAGAAGGAAGAAAAGAAGGGGCAGGAGAAGAGGGGAGGGCCTGAGAGGCAGCTGAAGCCTCAATGTTGGGGGTGGGAGCAGAGGGGGCATGACCTTCTCCTTTTCTCCTAAAGCTGCCCTGCCCAGGACCCCTGGGAACTCTGTAGTAGAGGTCTGAGGGATTCCACTCTTTGGGAACTGGCTCGTGGCCCCCCTTTTCTCACTCCAGAGCTCAGAGCCAGAAGGGATGTTGGTGGGAGTCTAATCCATTTCCAACTCATCACTCCCCACTCAACATTGCCTAGCCAACTTCTCGCATGTTCCCAGCCACAGGACACTCATTACCACTTGGGGTGGCTCATTCCACTGCCGACCAGCTCTGGTTGTTAAGACCTTCTTTGCAACTTCTGCTCAGCTCCAAGAGGGCTGTGTGCAGCAGTGCTCTGGTGTCCTGGGTTGGGGAGGTGACCCCTGAGGGCGGGGTGTTGCCGAGCACGCCCACCCAGCAGGCGTCCCCACCGCCTACTGTTGCTGAGTTTCTCCCCAGCACCTGGCAGCGAGAGCCGCAGGTCCGTCTTGAAGCTTCCTCCTCGCCTTGCCTCCTCCGTGCCATGTGCAACTCGTTCTTCTCCCCTCTCCCTGGCTGCCTCATCAACATCTCCATTTCTGCCCAGCTTTTCAATCTCGGGCTTCTCAAGGCCTGGACCACGGTGCTCCTGCTGCAACAAGCCCGTGAGTTCTCTCTTTTCAACATCAACAAGTTGAGGACTGAGCCCAGATTTCTCCTCTGCACCCCATCCAGGGCCGTAATTGTCATATCACCCGGACATCTCCACCTGGATGACCCATGAGCACCTGAAATTCAATTTGTTCCCCAAGAGAATTTTTTACCTCCGGCTCCCAAGAGAGCTCCTACTTAGGGCCTCCCAGCTTGGTGCAAAGCATCATCATTGTCTCCCAACTCCCACATCAGAAAACTGTGAGTGTCACTCTGGAGGCCACCCTTTACCCAGCCCCATGTCCAGACCGACCACCACTTCTGCCTACTGCCACCTTTCTTAGCCCTTCCCTCTCCATCCCACAGAGCCCCTGACTCAGCCCCACCCTGGGGCTCAGGCCTGCCGCTCCTCATCCCCAAATCCCACACTGCTCCTGGTGCCTTCTCTAGACCCCCTTCTGGGGACCCCTGTCTTATTCAGGCCAGGGTTCAGAGTTCAGAGAGGAAGATCCTCGGGGGAGGACTTGGCAAGCCCAACTGCCAAGGGTCTGGGCAGATAAACAGGAAAGACTCTCGGCTCTACTCCTCGTGAACCCATTCTGCAGTTGGAGCCAGGGCAGCTCCATCTGCAGAACAGGCTCACGCTGTGTTCCCGGGGTTCCTTTCTCCACCATGGTCGCCAGCTATGAAGGTGTGGTTGCCACTCTGAAGAGAGTACAGATGGACGAATTACAGTGAAATGCAGTTTTGCCGCTCAACCTTGGGGGTGACCTATCATTACTTACTAAGTTGAACCCAGACACCTCATTCTGCTGTCTGTTTAAAAGAACCCTGGCCAGGCGCAGTGGCTCAAGCCTGTAATCCCAGCACTTTGGGAGGCCGAGACGGGTGGATCACGAGGTCAGGAGATCGAGACCATCCTGGCCTACACGGTGAAACCCCGTCTCTATTAAAAAATACAAAAAACTAGCCGGGCGAGATGGCGGGCGCCTGTAGTTCCAGCTACTCGGGAGGCTGAGGCAGGAGAATGGCATAAACCCGGGAGGCGGAGCTTGCAGTGAGCCGAGATCGCGCCACTGCACTTCAGCCTGGGTGACAGAGCGAGACTCCGTCTCAAAAAAAAAAAAAAAAAGAACCCTAATGGCCTTGGGTCTCTTGGGTAAGTTGGGGAAGGAGAATTCATTAAAGCACAGAGCCCTCCCAAGCATAGATGGGGATGAACTAGCAGGACTCTCCTAGTTGGGAGGGGCGCTGGATCAAATGGCCATGCTTTGTTCTCAGGGTCCCTTCTCTAGGTCCATTACCACCATGGTGGGCAGTGTCTCTCCTTCAGTGTCCTGGTCCTGTGAGGCTTCACCTCTCCCTTAGTCCCCACAACAGGACTGAGCCAGACTGGTGTCTCTAAAGAGATTTAGAGACACAATGACTGAGAAATAAACATCGGTTGCAGGAAGTCTGGGAAGGACCAAGTTTCTGAAGATCAGCTTTCTGGCACTAAACTAAACCCATCAGCTGCTGCAGGGTCCTTCCTCCCACTCCCTGGACCCTAGAGCCAGCTTCATCAGCTGCATTTCATATGCTTCCAGGACAAACCCCTGCACAGTGAGGGTCAGCCTCTCAGACTCAGTGGGGTCTTTTCCCTCAGCTCTAGCCTGAGGGCCTGGATAGCCATCAGCCCCAAAGATGTCCCAGACCCCCCTTAACAAGCCACCAGCTCCACCCTGCTTGGTGTTAGATGTGAGGACCTGCTCAGGCTATTGCATCCCATGTGCGAGGAAGCTGTGTTGGTTAGGCCTTTTTGGTTGAGAGTAACAGAAACTCATCCAAGTAAACTTTAGTGGGAAAAAGAAATACATTTTTAAGATCTAGGGATACACGTAGAATGCAAGGGTTTCTAGAAGAAACTGGAATCAGGCACGAGGCTTTCTCTGCCTCGTGTCTCTGTTCGTCCTCCTCCCCCCTGCACAGCAGCCTGCCTGCTTCTCCAGGTCCCGTGGGAGAAGATGGATGCCCCACTCATACCTTTGAGTGTCCATGTCATAGATCCACGTATCCCCCAACACCATCGGACCTTCCCTTAGTCCAATTCCAGAATTTCAAAGGGAGACTCCAACTTGCTAAGATGCAGTCAGATCAGCTATGGCCAGGGGTGGGGTGAAGTAGCATCAATACGCTCAGGAGCAGGTCCCAGAGAAGACTGGCCAATGCAATTCGGGCAGAAAGTTCATCCACAGAAGTGCTCCGACCTTAGCCCAGCCAAGACAGAGCCTAGGCCACCCCATAACCAGCCTAAGCCTGCAGGGAGGAAAAACACTCATAGGAACAGGAAGGCTATTCCCTTGCAAGCTCTGATGATAATGATGTCGCCTAGGGACACAAGACCACCCTCTCCACCATTCGGTAGGTGGAAGGAGGATGGGGCTTCGGTAAATATCAGAAACACCATCACAAAACTCCAAGCTGGAGGAAACCTTACAAAACTATATGGATAGTGCTAGAAGAGAGGTGAGACTTGTCCAAGTCACAGGGTGATCTTTGCCTCCCTGTCTAGTACTCTGCCCAGTAATAGAAGAGCTGCCTGCAGCAAGAAGGATTCTCTGTGACAACAGTGAATTCAGAGAAGGATTCTCTGTGACAATAGTGAATTCAGAATGTTTGTCAGAGGCCACCCAGGATCGTTGGAGGCAAACTAACATTGTGCATCTCTTTTGATGGAAACCTGTAGGGACATATATAACTTTAGAGTGTTGAGGGAATTGGGGCAAATGGGATCTACTTGAGCCTTGATTCTAGGATGAGCCCTGCCTAGTCTTTTGAGACATGCAACAGAGAGAGAGAACACAAACACACAGAGAGCGGCGGCGGGGCCGGGGTGGGGAGGGAGGGAGGGGGAGAGAGAGAGAGAGAGAGAGATTTCTAAAGCAAGTGCAGATCATCAGAAGAGGTCCAAAACCCACAGAAGATTCCCAGACTCCAGAGTGATGGTGGCGTGCTGGGAGCTGTCCTGAGTGCTGACCTGGCTGGCCCCTTCTCTAAGGATCGTCTATCATTGACCCTAGAACATGCTCTGCCAATTGGACTACTCCCCATTGAGGTCTTGGTTCAGCAGTGACCCCAGCATATTAACCTACAGGGTGTTGAATGGTGGAGACGGTGGGTACAGGTTGCCCCTCCTCACCCATGGTTAGGCCCCGGGTCAACAGGGCCCTCTCGCCCCGACTCCCTTCAGGCTTCCCCCTTGGAACCATCCCCAACCTCATCCGAACAATGTCATGAATTTTTCCTCCTTGATGAACTTCAAAGTCTTTTAATGACTCTTCATAAAGGAACAGTGGGGCCAAAAGTTGAGCAAAGGAGATGATTAAAGTACCTTATTAAAAGCAGCCTTGTAGAATTCTCCACATGAAAGCAAGCACCATTATGAGGGCTTATCCTTATAAATGACGCTTCGCTTTTGCGAACATGCTGAAACCTGATTAGAGTGACAAGCACTGACTGATACTGCAAACCTGTTAATAACATGAAAATTAGAAGAGGCTCATGCAAAGAAGGGAGATTAATTTAGCCGGAGTACATCTCGCGCAAATTGCAAAGTTGTGAATATGTTCTCAGATAATGAGCCTTCCCAGTCATCAGCTCACTTGTCATTTTCTGTAATTAATGTTAAGGAAGACGCCTTCCTGATGGTTCGTATTACTCATATACCAAGAAAATTTCTTCAGAGAAATAATTTACATTTATTATCATCGGTCTGTTTGTGTGGTTTATTTCGCGCCGGAGTAATTTATTGCAGGACCGTTTGCCATGCCTTGATTAGTCGCTCGTCAGGATGGGATGTAATTTTTTTTGCTTGATGGCGACGTCTAAAACTTGACAGTAGTGTAACACTCCTTCTTGTCTCCCGGATGGGTTTTTTCACTTAAATAAACTTTGGGGCCGAGTGCCCCCAGGCTGTCTCCCCAGCAGGATGAAGCTCGACACATGGCATGCCTGCCTGCTTCCAGGAGCAGCAAAGGACTTGATGCCATGCTCCCCTGGGAGGTTCTAGGCCACCTGCCTCACCTAGGGCCATGGCTGGAGCTTGAGTCCAAGAGTTTATTTCACCCTGTCTCATTCCACTCCTGTTCAGGATGAAGAAAGGTTTGCTCTCTGCCCTCAACTCCACACTTGCCCTGTTATATTCCTTCTCCCTCAGGCCACCTTCTATTGTAGATTTCTCTGCAATTGCCTTTCCCCCAATATCTGGTTGTACATTTCTTTCAAACAGCAGAGGAAATGCTGCAGACAAGGTTTTGTCTCCAACGTGAGGCAAGTCTTTTATTCTACGTTGGGCTTCACTCCCTGGCAGCATAGCACATTGGGGAATGTGGGGCTGTGTCTAATAAACCCACCTGCCCTACCTCCACGTCTTTTTCAGGTCCCACTAAGACCCAGGATGCTAGGAGGAGGGGGTGACACGGAGGAATAACAGACCCTTATAGAACAGAGCTGAGTTCATCTCAACATGACACCCTGAGCCACCTTGTCTCCAGGGTCACCGGCTCTGCATTCTGAGTCCTCAGGGAGTAAGGACATGGGGCCATGGCTCTCCAGGATAGTTCCTTCACTGCTTCCTCTTTCTGGCTTCCACCGCGATGAAACAAAATGACCATCGTAGACATTCAGAGTGTACCATTCATTGCGCTAAACTCTTTGAATGCATTAGCTCACTGGATCTTTAAAGCCATTGGAGATAGATATTATGGAGAATGTTCTACCCATGAAGAACTGGAGGCTCACGGAAGTGAAGCAATTTGTTAAATGGCTCAAGGTTAAAGCAAACAACAATCACCACCACCACCACCATCATCATCCTCATCATCATTGCAACTAACGTTTACCGGGTGCTTAAGTGTCAGGTCATGTGCTAAACACTTCATGGGCAGTCTTGTGCCCATGAGATAGGTGTGATTATGATTCCCATATAACAGATGAGAAAACTGAGGCACAGAGAGTTTAGCTACCTAAGGTCTCATAGCCAGTGAGTAGTGGGGCGGCGTCTGACACATTCCAAAACACACATCCATGCCCACTGCACTCCACTGCCTCTCTGGAAATACATTCTTCCAGTCCTCTCAACGGGTTCCCAGCAGAGCCCTTGAGCCTTCTTTTCTCCCCCTCCCCCAATTACCCCATTTCTTACCCCAGGTCCGAACTCGAGAAGCATTCTGTCAATCTCCCCAGCGGGGGTGGCCAGGCCGTGAAATGCACAAACAGATGCAGTTAGCGTGAGTTACTGACCCTTGCACTGCAAATGAGGCAGACGATACAGATCAAGGTTTGCAGACAGAGATAATGATTTTTTTTATTAGACATCTTCATCCCGAACCAGTGGCGTGGCGCTGGGTCGACCAGCAGCGCACCGCCGGTGTCGGTTAATGATAATCTATATTTATAAAACGATAGTCCATCAAAGCGGGATGAATATTTTAGAAGCCACGGACAAATCAAATTGTCTTTGTCAAATGGGCGCGTGCTCCGGCACTGAGCGTGTTTTATGGCTCTTTCTGGGGTGAGAAGCGAAGGGTTCCTCTCGCTGGCTACAGTACTGCCTTCCTCACTGAGGCTGGGAGATGAGAGCTGCGTCTCTACTATTTTTAAAAACCCAATGAGCTGTGAAGATTGACATTAGCGCCAGAGAGCTGTAGTTTGTTTGATGAAGTTAAAAAGAATGTATAAAACAACATAGTGGCGTCTTTGTGGGAAAGAGTCCATTTACACTTAAAGAAACACATTTGCTCCTTTGGAAGTCTGAGCTGGAAGGGAGGGAAGGAGACAGGAGACAGGCTGAGGCCACAGATTTCAGAGAGGAGATGGAGCAGATGGGTAGGGGCAGGGTAAGAGGAAGAGGAAGAGGAGGAGGTGGAGAGGTGTCCTGAGCCTGGACTTGACCTCCAGGGGAAACTGAGGTACTGTGCCAGAACTGCTTTCCCCAGAGTCAAGAACTCTTGATCTATTACAAAACCAGCTATATAAACTTGGGCAAGTCATGTCCCTTTTCTGAGCCTCAGTTTCCCCCATCTGTCCAATGAGGAGAGAAATAGCTCCTCCATGGGCCATTGCGAAGATTTGGTGGCCCAGCCTGAGTAAAGCCCTTCATGGTCACCCACGCATAGTTAGGGCTTCAGAGAATGTTATTTCCTTTCCTCTGTCCCTTATAGCAGGAACCCAGACACCACCCTGCTAAATCTGAGCTCTGGCCACCACCTACACCAAGACAATATACATGAAAGTAACAGCCACTGTTCACCAAGGGCTTTTCGTGTGCCAGGCGCTGTGCGAGGCACTTTACACGCATTATTTCATCTTTTCAAGACTGTAGCAACGTTGTCCAATAGAAATATAATGTGGGCCACATACATAGCTTTAAAAGTGTAAAAATAGGTAAAATTACTTTTAATAATATATTGTATGTAGCCCAATAACATAAAAATATCATTTCCATATGGACTCAATATTAAAAGTATTGACCAGGTATTTAACATTTTTTTTATACACGTGTTCCCTTTACACATACAGAGACTCTCCGTTCCCACCCACCACGTTTCAAGCTCTCAATAGCCTCATGTGGCCAGTGTCTGCTGTATTTGACAGCACAGATATAGAACAGTTCCATCACTGTAAAAAGTACTGGGGGAGAATGAAGCTCTAGAAGATAGAATTATTATCTCCACTTTCCGATGTGGAGAGAAACTCAGTGAGGCCCTAGGTCACACAGCTGGTAAGTGGCAGATCCAGGAAGCTGGGTGTGACTGTCACCACAGCTCATGTCCTTCTTAGCTACACAGTCTCCTGAAAACCCTGGTTTCTCTCTGCCTCCCCCAGGGCCCAGGGGCTGGCCAAATGACCTCTGACCTCAACTCATTAGGACAACCTAACTAACCCCTGAGAAGTCTAGAGACATGGCAGAAAGTCTATGTCTCTCAACAATCTATTGCTGCATCACAAAGCACCCCAAAACTTAGTAGCTTAAAACAAACAATCCTATTTGTTATGATTCTGCAGGCCATTGGGATGGGTCATTCCTGTTCCACGTGGTATTTGCTCGGGTGGCTTGACAGGGGCTCAAGGGGTCCAGGCTGGCCTTCCTCACACAGATGCAGCTGGCATTGTTCGAATGTCTGTGTGCTGCCCGGGACAGCTGGGTCCCTTTACCTATGATGTTGGCTGGAGCCTCAGTTTTCACTCTCCTGGCCTCTCTCTCTACGTGGCCGCTCCTCCCACAGGGTGACTGGACTGATTTACACGGCAATTTGTTTTCCTCTGAGCTGATGCGGAAGCTACAAGGCCCCTTCAGGTCTGAGCTCAGTAATCTCAAAACATCCCTCCTGCCACATTCCATTGGTCAAATCAAGTCAGGCAGCCCAGATTCAAGGATACGGGAAAAAAGACCCCACCTGTTGAAGGGAGGAAGGCGTGTGCATGCAGGGATGGGAGGTATTGTTGGCAGTCATCTTTGCAGAGAAACTCTCACAGAATGAGTCTCTGGACCATGGAGACAGGGGCTGGAGTCAGGCGGCTTCTTGGCCCAGCCTCACTCTTGCTGATCCTCAGAGCGCCGTGCCCTGTGTCAAACAATTTGCTGACACGGGCAGAGAAGCTTTCCGGGATGAAGTGTCAGAGCAGGCTGAGAAAGGGCAGGGACACAGGAGGGAGGTGGTTTGCTAGGCTCCTCCCTCAGGGAGTACAGACAGGGCATGAGTCTGAGGGCCACCTCAGACAGTGACAGGAATGCAGAGCATTCTGGAACCTTCAGGACTCCACAAAGATCAACAAATAAACCCTTCAAGGTCAAAACAGTCTAGCAGCTAGAGCAACTAAGAAAGAGACAGCTGGAGGCAAGATGGCCCATCCTGGGAGAGAGACCTCAGAGGACAGAGCAGGCAGAAGGGGTTTCAAAGTGGAAATCCACTTTGAAGAGAGTACTGGGGTCCAGGAGAAGAAAGTCAAGGATTCCTAAAAACGAGGCATCTGACCGAGAAGTGGACCCCAGGACACAGCCATTGGAAGGTCCACCATGATCCTTGGCCTCAAGAGAGAAATATTCTCAATGAATACCTAAAACTTTCTTGTTTTTTGTCTTTTGTCAAAAATGTAGTTGAATGTAATCATTTCCATTTCAACTCATTCCATCCCTCAATATGGTGCCTTCTGAGCCCAGCATTGCCCACTTCTAGCAAGATGAGCCTGAGATTTGAGGATGCCAAGATGCAGGGAAGGACCCTCTGAAACCAGAAGCAACTTCTGTGTCCGAACCACCTTTTGGACCTGGGGGCTTGAGGCCAGGCACGGTGGCTCATGCCTGTAATCTCAACACTCTGGGAAGCCAAGACGGGCAGATCACTCGAGGCCAGGAGTTCAAGACTAGCCTGGTCAACATAATGAAACTCTGTCTCTAATAAAATAGAAAAAATTACCTAGGCACGGTGGCGCACACCTGTAATCCCAGCTATCCAGGAGGCTGAAGCATGAGAATAGCTTGAACCCAGGAGGCAGAGGTTGCAGTGAGCCGAGATCATGCCTCTGCACTCCAGCCTGGGTGACAGCATATGAATTTGTCTAAAAAAAAAAAAAAAAGACCTGGGGGCTTGAGTGGGCAACTCAGCCCAGACAAGCAGTGCCCAGCCAGTGCATAGAGTTCTGGACCTCACGCAGAGCCTCTTTCCTGCCTCTTGCTCCACACATGCCCTGAGCTGCCCCTCTCACCGAGCAGCCTAGTCCCTACTCTTAGAGTCACCTGATAGCCAGATCCATCCGCTCTTGACCACAGCCTTCTTGACTTTGGGTTTCTAAGTCCACAGACTCCCGGGAGGCTCCTGGTTCTTATGGGGCACCCCATCTGGACTCCAAGCCAGCTTCTTTGCCTGACTCCTGGTTTCCCCTTCTCTCCCAGGGCCTTGACTATGGCCCTATGGTTTCCAGAGTTGGCCACACTCACCACCCAGTGCCTTTAACTTAAAAGTCTCCACCCCGTTCATACACCACACACGTACACACGCACACACACCCTGCAATGGGAACCCAAACTTTCTGCTCCATGCCTGGGGCAGGATTGTGGTTATGAGGATGGCTATTGGTGTAACTAGACCTCAGTTCAAATCTCAGCTCATCTTTTTACTCTCCTGTGGTACCTATGCCAACTGCTGACCCTCCCAAAGGCTCTGCTTCCCAATCTGTTCCCTGGGAGGTAGTGAGGACAAAGGCAGAGCCAGTGCTCAGAAAAGTGCCAGGTGTACAGTAAGTCTCAGCAAATGCTGGTCATTTCCACAGAACTCCTCACACTTGGTTCAATAGGAACTTCTTGGAAGCTTAGAAAAGTTACTAGAAAGTATCTCAGCAGGGCAGTGTCTACCTGGAACAGGTGGGTGGTCAGTAAAGAAAACAATGAATGGCCAGGCGGGTGGCTCACACCCATAATCCCAGCACTTAGGGAGGCTGAGGCAGGTGGATCATTTGAGGTCAGGAGTTCGAGACCAGCCTGGCCAACATGGCAAAAACCCATCTCTACTAAAAATACACAAATTAGCCAGTGGTGGCATGCGCCTGTAATCCCAGCTACTCGGGAGGGTGAGGTAGGAAAATCACTTGAATCTGGGAGGCAGAGACTGGGCGACAGAGCAAGACTCTGTCTATAAATAAATAAATAAATAAATAAATAAATAAATAAATATCAAGATCCTTGGAAATGTATAAAGTCCTTTCATTAGAAAATTGGAAGGCAGAGGGGGCAGCCTAGGCATCCCAAATATTCCCTGTCAAGTTGCGATCAGGGAGCAGGAGTTACTGACTTGTTCTGTTTTTTAATTTTTTTTTGTACTTTAACTCAAGTTCATTATTTAAAACTTAAAATTTCTATTTTTATCAGAGAAAATTTTACTGTTCAAAATTATACAAAAATAGAGAACGCAATTTAATCAGCCCCATCTACCCATCACCCAGCCTCAACAATCCTCAATTCACAAGCAATCTCATTTCTAACTATAACTTCCGCTCCGGGTTCCTAGATAATTTTGAATCAAATATCAGACTTCCCATCAACTCACTTGTTATTTCATGTGTAT
Source organism: Colobus angolensis palliatus (assembly GCF_000951035.1). Lineage (NCBI taxonomy): Eukaryota > Metazoa > Chordata > Mammalia > Primates > Cercopithecidae > Colobus > Colobus angolensis. Next base: position 9,211,597 of record NW_012122931.1, read on the forward strand.
CTCTACAAAATTCTTTTAAAATCTCAAAATGCCAGTATCACACCAAAAAAATTAGTAATAATTCTTTCTTGTCATAAAATCCAGTTAAAGTTTATATTCACCAAATTGTCCTGTAATTTTTTCCTACAGTTGTTTTTTAAATTAAAATCCAAATAGTACAGACACAGTGGCTCATGCCTGTAATCCCGACACTTTGGGAGGCCAAGGCGGATGGATTGTTTGAGCTCAGAAATTCAAGACTAGCCTAGGTAACATGGTGAAACCCCATCTCTATGAAAAAGGCAATATTTATTTTGTATTTGGTATTATTTTGTATAATTTGTACAAAAATTATTTTAGTGTGGTGGTGTGCACCTATAGTCCCAGCTACTTGGGAGGCTGAAATGGGAGGATTGCTTGAATCTAGGAGGTGGAGGCTGCAGTGAGCTGTGATTGTGCCACTGCACTCCATCCTGGATAACAAAGCCAGACTCTGTCTCAAAAACAAAAACAAAAAAAAGTAAAATCCAAATAAAGTCCATTTGCAAAGTTGTAATTAATAGGTATGATCTCTTTTAATTTATATATTCTGCTCCATTCTTCTGTTTTCTTTTAATGTTTTACTGAAGAAACCAGATCATTTGTCCTGTGGAATATCCACTAGTCTGGATTTTGCCAATTGCATCCCCATGGTATTTTTCAGGATGTTCCTCCATCCACTATATTTCCTATAAGTTGGTAGTTGATCTAGGGTCTTGGTCAGATTTTATGTTATTATTTTTTCAGCACTACTCCATAAGTGCTGTTGCACACTTTCATCAAGAGATAATGTCTGGTTATCTTTTCTTTTCTTGTCTTTTTTTGAAACAGGATCTCTTGTCACCCAGGATGGAGTGTGGTGGCATGATCATGGCTCACCGCAGCCTTGACCTCCCAGGCTCAGGTGATCCTCCCACCTCAGCCTCCTGAGTAGGTGGGGCTACAGGCACACACCACCAAGCCCCATTAATTTTTGTATTTTTTGCAGAGACGGGATCTCACTATGTGCCCAGGCTGGTCTCAAACTCCTGGGATCAAGCAATCCTCCTGTCTTGGCCTCTCAAAGTGCTAGGATTACAGCCATGAACCACCATGCCCAGTCACCTTTATTTTCTTTTAGGGATGTTTGAAGTTCATTGCCTAGATTCTTTATTTCATTAGAGATTGTGAAATAGTTATATCCTAATTTGTAACTCCATCCTCATTTATTAGCTGGATAACATCTATAAAGAGAATTTTCCCATCGTCAATTAATTGGTAACCTGAAGTAAAGTTCATGTTAATGGCAGCATGAACACTTTATTTTTTCTCTATATTTACCTGTTTTCAAAATAATCCAATGGCTCTTGAATGTCCTCCAAAGATGACCTACGAGGATTGGTTTGGTTTGGTTTGGTTTACAATCATTGTGAACTCACAGATTTAAACATATATGATGTGCTTTAATCCATTGCAGCTATCATCCTTGTGTTCCAATTGCCCCATCATTAGCCATGGACCCTTTTTCAGGTTTGCTTTCGAGTCTTTGTATCTACAATCTTGGAAGTCTTTGATATACCTTTGCTTTCTAGAAAGACAAGACATTCCAGGCTTACCTTGTACATTTCCTACCTTAGATCTCATATCAGTCATTTCTCCAAGGAATTCTGGCTTCTAGGGGAAAAATTGTATTTAGAAACCACAATCCAAGTACTGGGAGTGCTCACTGCTACTGGATTGCTCACTGTTTTTACTGCTTTTCAGTAGGCAGAGATAGGCAATGTGTCTTCTCTTTAAAAATGTTTAGGTAAAATACATTATGAATTGATACTACTTCCAACTCAAATTCCGTGTTTTTATTTAACTTTATAGAACTTATATCTGCATATCCTTTTTCCATGCAAAAAAATCCTAGTCCTCAATGACACTAACACAATTACTGATTTATTTAATTTCACTCTGTGCACACCACAGTCTTAGAATGACACGACCAGCACTTCACCAACAATGTGATTATGGAAATTAGCTTCGGGTTGTTTTTATCTTTAGTGTATACCCCACTAGTAATGTAAAGCCAGATTCCTGTATTTTAAAGTCACTTGGGATAGTTGCTCTTTTTGTGATTATGCCACCAATGGTCACACATTTAGATTGAGCCTGGGAGGTGGAGGTTGCAGTAAGCCATGATCACACCACTGCACTCCAGCCTGGGCAACAGAGCAAGACTCTATCTCATAAAAGAAAAAAGAGGCCCAAACATCTCAGGTGCCATCAATCTAAGGACAGATGTGGCCCTGTTAACACAAAATCCCAGTTAGAATGTCACTGAACACCCACCTGTCATTGTAGGATCCCAGCCAACACAATAAGTGCACACCAGAGTGCTAACAAAGAGCACATGTAGGCACTCTATTAGCATTTTACAAACATTAACTAATTTAATTCTCACAGTAGCCCCCAGAGGTAGGTACCCTTAACACCTCATCTTGCAGAAGAGGAAGAGAGGTGCAGAATGGTGAAAAAACTTGTCTAAGCCCTCAAAGTCAGGAAGTGACAGAGCCGGAGCAGAGCCTGGACAGGCTGGTTCCAAGATCTACAGGCCTGACCACTAGGCTTGTCTGCCTCAAAAGTGAGCCTGCAGGGGTGCCCCCACTGTGTGGGAGGCGGTTCTCTTGGAATTTCAGCCTCCCCACCTCCCTGTGCACAGGAGGAGTCTCTATCACGCCTCCTCCACTGCCCACCCGGCCACTGCCTCCAGGACGAGGTCACTGCTCCAGGGCACAGCATCCTCTGCTATGGCAGGTTCCAGAAGGTGACACTGCCCTGGGGTCTACAATGAGGACAGAGAGGATGGCCTACCCCCTCCCACATGGTGGCAACCACATTCCTGATGCTTTGAAAGCTTCAGGGGTGATGCTATTGCACAGTCCTGGGAGTTGAGAGAGGCAGGAGAATGCAACACACCAGGACTTGGAAGGGTAAGAGGACCCAGGAGAGACCATGTGAGTCATTACAGGACTTGGTTGGCCTCTAGGGGTGGGGAAAGCCAGAGAAGAATAGCTAACACTGGAGACAGCCAGGGGTATTATACTCACCAGCTCACATAGCCCTCCACATACTCTTGGGCAAACACTGTTGTGATCCCCATTTCATGGAGGTTAGAACAGAGCACAGGTAGTGAAATCATTTGCTGAGGCCACATAGCTAGTGAGGGTCAGACTGGAACATGAGCCCTAAAGTGTCTGGCCTGCAAGTTTATGCCTTACTCCCGCCTGGGAGAAGGGGAGAGGCTTTCCCTTGTACCACACCATTGGCTGGATGTGGTTCCTTGCCTCCAATGCTGTCACTGAGTCTTCCCTCACTGAACATGTATGTATGCCATTCTCCCATCAAGAGGTGGGGGTCGATTCTTCCATCCCCTTGGAATCTCGGTTGGTGTGAAACAGCTTTGGCCAATAGAATATGTCAGATGTGATGCCTGGCCAATCCTCGACCTAGGATTTAAGAGGACCAGTAGTTCCTAACAAAATCCTTGCTCCAGGGGAGTCAGAGTCATGCAGGGAATCTAACTGTATACCCTGAATCCGCCATGTTCTGAGGAAGCCCAAGCTAGCCCGCTGGAGAGGCTGCAAACAGACACAAAGATGTCTGCCCAGTCTATTCAGGCACCAGACATGTGAGTGAAGCAACCACCTCAGACACTCCAGCCCTTGTAGATGCCACACAGAGAAGACCCACAACCCCAGACAGGTGGTCCTAGTCGGGCCATTTCCAGCCATCTCCAGCTGAGGTCCCAGATACAGTGGACCAGAGAGGGGCTACGTCCACTGGGCCCTGCCTGAGCTCCTGACCCACAGAATCATGAACATAATACAATGGTGTTGTTTTGTGCCATTTTGATTTAGGGTAATTGGTTGCATAGCCATAGATAACCAGAACAGTGCGGCAGCCACATCACCAGTTATGCAGCTGGGTGCCGGCTGCCCTGGGAGGCAGTCCCCAAAGGGCTGTAGCCCCAAGCCCTCATGACAGCAGGAAGCTGAAGCCCCAGTGGCTGCTGAGGGAGGAACTATGCCCAGCGTGTGATTTAATGGCCTCTGGGGCAGGACAGTTGCCTTGGACGGTTTCCTGGGGTGGTTGCCAGGAGGACATAACCCAGCACCCAGCGTGAGGAACGTGTTCAAAATTTACGTCTCCCTTTTCAGGCTTTCCCAGGCACCAGAATAGAGAAGGCCTCTGGCTAAGGGGACCCAGTGCTACCCACCTGGTGTTGGTATGAGTGATGCCTGAACCACTTCCCCAGAACCATTGCCACATTCAATGCCTCTCAGACAAATGCTCGACCCTTTAGGTGCCGAGGCAGCCCCTCCTCCTCCACAACCACCCTTATTCCAGGGCCCAGTGGAGGCCTCACACCCCGGTCCAGGAGTGTGGGCCCCTCCTCCTGCCATGTCAGAATCCTCCCAGAGAGAGAGAGGCAGACAGAGAGACCCTGACCAAGATGAAGATGTAGAGACAGAGAGAGAGACAGAGATTAAAAAAAAAAAAAAAAAAAGACACAAAGAGAGAGACACAGAGAAAAAGAGATACACAGAAAGAGACAGAAACAGAGGGAGAGAAAACAAGAAAGTCGGAGAGAGACCGAAGCAGAGGAGACAGAGATACAGAGAAAGAAGTGGGGAAACAGAGCAAACGAGGGAGAGACGGAAGACAGCGAGACAGGCAGAAACAAAAAGGAAGTGGTGAGATAAAGCCAGGGAGATGACAATGACAAAGGCAGGTGGGGCCAAGGTGGGGGCTGCTCCATTTTCACCAAGCACCCGATTTACATTCTCCCAGGCTCTGCAACCACGTCCTCCTCTGACGCCCCATCTCAGCTCCCCATGGCTAGTCCCATCTGTCCCTCTGTTTGATCCCAGACTACCCCAGGGTGGACCAGACAAGCTCCCAAACCTGACAGATGTTCCCACTGCCCAGTGCTCATCTCCAAGCCCCTTAAGTCCCAGAGGTGTGGCCTGTTTCCCCGAGAGAAGTTGCCATCCCCAGGAGATCCTAGAAGGCTGTGCCCCACCTTGGGCCATCTCTGCTCTCCAAGGGCCAGTCCCATCAGTCACCCAATCCTCCCTCTGTAGCTCCAGCTCTGGGAAAAGGCCCCCGGGGGTGCAGCAGCTTTGGGCTGGGAGGGACAGAGCCACAGCAGGGGTGGCAGGGGACTCAGGCCTCAGGTCAGGAGGGCCCAGAAAGCCACTTACTAAGAAAGGTCTCCACCTCCCCGCTTTCATCCCCCCTCTTCTCTCTCCCCCTCCCACTCCATCCAGCCGATGGAGGTGTAAAGCCAAGAGGGTCCCCCTGAGCAGGCTCCATAACTCAGCCAGCCAGCGGAGGCCAATATTTAAATCATAGCTTACTTTGCTTTGTGTGAGGGAATTTATTAGCCTACCACATAAATGTTTTATTCATTAGGCCACGTAAATAATGCATGCCTGTTTCCATGGAGACTTAACCCTTCCGCTCCCAGAGCCCTAGCCTGCCCTGGCCTCCCACCCTTGTAGGATGTTGTCACACCCCAGGTTCTGAATCTGCACAAAGCAATAAGACCAACCACAAAACACAGTAAGAATCCACAGCAGTAGTCTTTGTATTGCCTGTAATTTACTAAGCCCTCTGCAAGCCTAATGCTGTGCTCAGCAATTTATCCCCAACGCTGTCATGTGTCACTGTCCTACATGCCACCATCACCCCCATTTTACAGATGAGAAGACTAGAGCTCCGGGAGGAGGAGGCACTTGTCCAGGGTCACAGAGGGGCACACATGGAGCCAGGAGTCACACAAGGTGCAAATGACACCAAAGCCCAGCTGTTTAGGCTCTGTGTCCCCACTTCCCTACCCACCCCTCGGCCCTCTTGAAATGGCAGGAAGTTTCTTAGGGGCGCCTCACAGGCAGGAATTCTCCCCAACCCTGTCTTCCTCTGCTACATTAGCTGGTCTCTCTCTGTAGCCTGCAGAACTCCAGCTGTGAAAGACTGAGGTTGCAGGGATCACCCAGACCAAGCCCCAGGAACCGAGGTGTGAACTGATACCCAGAGTGGCACAGAGAGACTTGCCCGAAGTCACAGTGTGAATCCCAGCAGACCAACGCTGGAACCTCAGGTCCCCCTTATGCCCTGAGCTGCCTCTTCTAGACCTTCTGAGGTCCATAGGTAATAGTGCTGGCCCCTACCCCTCACCCCACTTTACAGACTCTGGAGCATTGAGGTGAAGAGCCTGGCATGGGGTCATCAGCAAATTGGCAATAGGCACGTGTGGGGAGGCCCGGGCAGGCCCTCATTCCTCCCAGTCACATCTCACTGCTCTGCTCAGTAAGCGTGGTGGCGAGCGGGCCACCTCTGCCACTGCGGCTGCTCGTTAGGCAGCTTCCTCCAGATCCCGCTTGGCCCCTGGATGACAGCAGTGTGCAGAGGCCACCACGGCTCCCATGACCAGCGTCAGGGGCATCCTAGCCCCCTCCACCGGCTTTCTCAGTCTTTGAAAACAGAAAAATCATGTGCGAACCCTGAGCTGCTCGTGGAGAAAAGCCCAACAACACTGGTGTCTGCAAAGCACACCTTAAACATCACCTTCAGCCACTGCCTCCCAGCTCTCCCGGCTTTCCGGCAGTCCTGTCCCCGGATGTGGCCTAAAAACCTCCCTGACTCACTGCAAGAACCTGGAGCATGCCCAGGACTGTGTTAAGCCCTTGACTCCCTGCTGTCATCTCTCAGAAGCCTTAGCAGGGCCACCTGGTTGACATAATTTTTAGAGGAGGAACTTGTGTCTCAGAGAGGTGGAGAAACCTGTTGGGGCCACATAGCTGGCAAGTGGCTCTTAACGCAGATCACAGTGTCTTTCTGTCCTCCTTGCAGGCCTTGAGGCTGCTCCCAGAGGGCAGGCCACAGGCTGCTGCTGGTGCCTACATGCCATTTTGTTACTATTGGGGGAGTTGTGTTCCCCTTAACTGTCTGCAGACCTGCTCAAGTGAAGAAGAAAATGAAGAAGAAAGAAGACAGTCTCTGGTGCTGGCTTGTCCAACCCCTCATCAACATCCCAAATCACCCTTTTTTTTTTTTTTTTTTGAGACAGGGCCTTGCTCTGTCATCTTGGCAGGAGTACAGTGGCACAATCATAGCTCATTGCAGTCTTGAACTCCCAGGCTCAAGTGATCCTCCCACCTCAGCCTCCCAGGTAGCTAGGAATACAGGTGCATGCCACCATGCCCAGCTAATTTTTTTTTTTTTTTTTTTTGTGGACATGGAGTTTCACTGTGTTGTAAGGGCTGGTCTTGAACTCCTGGCCTAAAGTGATCCTCCTGCCTTGGCCTCCCCAGTCACCCTTGTTAACAAAGATTGCAAGTCCTGGGCTTGGAGCCCTCTGCAGGATGCAGACTTGGAATTTATTAACCTCGCTGCATTTTCACTGTACTTATTTTTATAGTTACCTTCGCCTATAGCAATAAGACTGGTGTCTCCCTTACTAACAATAATGATGACAACACAGCTAAGACATACACAGCACTTACAACAGGCGTGGTGTTGTTCTGAGCTTTGTGTATTTTAATTTCACCTAATCTTTGGAAATCCTATGGAGTCAGATCATTATTATTCTTGCTGAAAAAAGAAGGAAACTGAGGCTCAGAGTGGTTGGTACTGACCCCAACGTCATACAGCGGGCGCGGAGGCCACGATTGGAATCTGCCACAACCATAGTGTCTCCCATGGGAGGTAAATTTTCCTTTTAAAATAAATGTTTGTAAAAAAAAAAAAAAGGTTCATCTGTCATGTGTGCTAATAATCATGTGAGGAGTGCATGGATGATCAAACATCCTGAAGGCGACGCCTGAGTGCCGAGTTTGTCACTGCTAAGCTGGGGTGCTCTCGGATCTGCCTGGAGGTACATGTGACATTATCTGCCCATAGGCCCCACCCCTTATGCTTGGAGCCAATGAGAACAAAGTCCGAGTCGGATGTACAGCATAGGCCCCACCCCTAGGCCTGGAGCCAATGAGAAAGAAGCTTCTGTTCTCACAAGGATGGGGCCAGGGAGTGGTCACCTATACTCAGTGGATCTGCAGAGGGCCAAGGGGAGCTGTGCCTGGCAGGCGTCACCACATGGACTCCTCACAGCTCCCCACAGCTGTGTAGTATCATTGTCCCCATTTTACACAGGAATGAATTAAAACCTCTATAGGTCAAGAACTTCACACTCCCGGCTGGGCGCAGTGGCTCACACCTGTAATTACAGCACTTTGGGAGGCCGAGGCAGGCAGATAGCCTGAGCTCAGGAGTTCGAGACAACCCTGGGCAACATGAAGAAACCCCATCTCTGCTAAAATAGAAAAAAAAGTAGCTGGGAGTGGTGGCACGTACCTGTAGTCCCAGCTACTCCGGAGGCTGGGGCACGAGACTTACTTGAGCCCAGGAGGCGGAGGCTGCAGTGAGCCAAGATTGCGCCACTGCACTCCAGCTTGGGTGACAGAGTGCGACTCCATGTTAAAAACAAAACAAAACAAAACAAAAACAGAACAAAACAAAAAGAGCCTCACTCTTCCTCTGCAGCCCGTAGGACCCAGAGCCAGGATTTGAAACCTGGCAGTCTGACTTCAGAGCCCATAGCGCTTAACCACTGTTTTCTAATTCCAGTCCAAAAGACGTAGTATCATCTGGCGGGGTGCAGTGTTTCACACCTATAATACTGGCACTTTGGGAGGCCAAGGCAGGAGAACCGCTTGAGGCTGGGAGTTTGAGACTAGCTTGGACAACATAGCAAGACCCCATCTCTATAAAAAATAAAATGAGCCAGGAGTGGTGGTGTACACCTGTGGTCCACACAGTGGTGGGCACCAGCTATTCGGAGGCTGAGGCAGAAGGATGGCTTGAACCTAAGAATTTGAGGTTTCAGTGAACCATGATGATACCACTGCACTCCAGCCTGGTGACAGAACAAGACCTTGTCTCTAAAAAACATTTTTTAAATAAAAATAAAGTGATTTTTTAAAAAATAACATCATCTGAGTCCCCTAGATACACCTGTGCCTACAGCTAAATCTACCCCTGGACTTTTCCTGAAATCCAGCTGATACATTTCCCATTTTTGCTTAATCGTGGAGAAATGGATGAAGGGCGTTTTTACCTACAAAGGAAAGGACGATGGTGCCTCTTCCTCCCTTGGCTGGGAAACACCAGCTCAGCGGATCCTGCACAGGGTTCAGTCCGAGACTCAGTGTCCCCAAGTGACAGGCAAGGCAAATGTGTCAGTGTTGGGACTAAGTGAGGGGCGTGAGGCACCCTCAGGTGCTGACCATGTACTCACACCACCCTGACAGGAACAAACTCTTCGTGTTTTGTGTCCGAGGAGCCACGCTCCCCTCACCCAGCCCCAGCTCTGCTATGTGGACATGTGCCACAGACATCATCCTGGCATCTTTTCTTCAGGCACTGTTGACCAGGAGGGCATGGTTCCACCTAACATGCATACCTGTACCCTGTGACCCCCAGACCTCCACAGTGGTGGGCACCAGTGGGTCTTTTCCGCAGCCGTGACCCACATTTTCCTGGCTTGCTCCCTCCACCCCCACAGAAGCACGCCAGCACAGGACCTCCTCCTGGTAGCTCTGGGATTCCCCCAGGATGGAGACCACCCACAGCGTTCTCCTGTTCACCCCTTTTGAAGTCTGTGTCCCTTGCCTCTGATACCAACAAGGCTGCCAGCCCTCCTGGCACCAAAGACACCTGAGTTGTCTGCAGCCCTCAATTAGCTGAAGCTGCTGGGTGAGTGCAGCCCGGGGAGAAAGCAGCTCTCTCTAGGCCCCCAGCAGCTCCACCACTGCCCCAAGTCACCAGCATCACCACGAAAGTGGTCCTGGTGCTTCAGACACGCCCGGGAGTGCCCAAACCCCCTGCACACTCACCCATTTACTGAAGGCTCCAGGCTCTGTTCCAGGCATGGCAACTCCTGGGAACAAAATGACACTCTTCCCACTTTCTAGAGGAGAAAACCTGTCAGAAAGGGCCGAGAACTTGCCCCGGGTCACGCAGCTGCTAAGCGAAGGAACCCAGATGGAACCCAGATGTGACGGTACTACACTCCACTGTCGGGGAGAATGAAGACCGTCTGACTCCATGGTTCCCTTCTTCAGTCACCTTCTCAGCTCCAGGACTGGTGGTGAAAAGCCACGCTCTTCTCCCCAGGGAGTGGGGGCGTCCCCCCAGCCCTGAGAGCCAGCAGAGTTCAGGGCCTCCCACAGCTCAGGTGATCGTTAAACCCCTGCCTCAAATCTTGCTACAGAGACACACAGACACAGGAACACACCACACACACACACACACACACACACACACACACACACACACACATCCCTCCAATTCTTCTGCCTACTCCTGCAGGCTCCTTCAGCCTGCATTTTCCCACCAGCTTAATTCTGGTCTCTGGCCCAAGCCCTCAGCACCTTTACTGCACTGAGATCACCAGCCCCTGTGGGACCCGATGATGGCTCAGACTCCCAGAGCAGGTCACCAGTCTCACCTCTCAATCTCACTGTGCATCCCTGATCCACGGTCCCTGTCAGCTTCAGGGACTTTACAAGTTCAGCCCCCACAAGGCTCTGAACCAACCCTGCATAGGGTAGAAGGTGGATCTGGGGACCCCGAGGATCAGAGGTACTTTGACCGGTGGAAGGGGATGACCTGAACCCTTCCCTTCCCTTGCCTGCTGTGTCTGCCCCATTGACATCCCAGGCCTCTGCCTCAGTTTCCCTGCCCAGCCCCGCAGCCTCCTACTGGGAATGGTGCCCTTTCCTTCCCTGGTAAGGCCAGAAGCTCAGATCCGCAGGAGGGACTCAGTGGGCATTGCTGAAGGGAAAGGAAGGGAACTAGGCTGAGTCCCTGCCTCGGCACTTCCTCCCTTCTTGGGTAGTGGTACTGGCCCAAAGCTAGCCAGAGTCCCCATCACCTGGGGGACCTGCTGACTGGTCCCTGGCCACACCCTCAGGACTCCCTCAGACCCATCTCACCCAGCCTGACACCTGATGATCCTCATTAATGGACACAGCCCCTCTTCCTCAAATGAACTCTGATCCCTCCCGCCTCCCGGCTTCAGCACACGTGGTTCCCCCAACCCAGAATACTCGGCCCAATCCTCTCTTGCCGGTTAGCCTGGTTCTCTCTTAATCTCTCAGATCCCCGCTAAATTCCCTGATCCTGCAATCAGCATCCAGCCTCCCTATGATACTACATACACTTAAGCTCCTTGTTTCGTTTGGTTTGAAATGGGGTCTCACTCTGTCACCCAGGCTGGAATGCAGTGGCACAATCATGGCTCACTGCATCCTCCACCTCCCAGGCTCAAGCAATCCTCCCACCTCAGCCTCCTGAGTAGCTGGGAGCCCAGGTGCACACTACTATGCCTGGCTAATTTTCTTATTATTTGTAGAGACAAGCTCTCTCTCTGCTGGCCAGGTTGGTCTCGCACTCCTGGGCTCAAGCAATCCTCTCACCTTGGCCTCCCAAAATGCTGGGATTACAGACTTGTACCACTGCACCTTGCCTGGGCATTTTTTTTTAAATAGTGGTTATTGCTATTTACCTGGACTGATTGTTTAATTAACAACTTACTCCATGAGGCCATCCTCTATGCTGGTTGCAGTTCCTGGCACATGGTGGATCTCTAGTAAATATCTGAGGAATGAACGAGTCAGTTACCACTCAAGAGGCCCCAGTCCTAGGAACAACCTTTGAGTGACTGTACCCCAAAATCACCCCAAGAGACACACTAGAAATACTTGGGCCAAGGTCTTTGGTGAGGCCATCACACCTGTGTGGTGACTTTCCTGAGCCAGCAGGGGCAGCAACATTCCAACCATGCGGCTGATGGTTCTGACTAGCACTCTTGAAGGGATGCAGGCCCCGGTGCTGAGATGGTTCTTGGGGTGGTGGTCCCTTCCTGGCATTCCTAACCCAGGCTCCATGTGGACCCAGCCCCTGCTTCCCAAGGTACCAAGGTTGCTCGTTTGTACTGTGCCTCCCAAGTCCCTCCCTCCCTCTCCAGCAGGGCACGCTCAGGGCCTCAGGGACCCTCTTAGAAGGTGCTGCGTGTTGACTTGTGTATCCCAAAAAGACATGTTGGGCTAGGTGTGGTGGCTCACACCTGTAATCCCAGCACTTTGGGAGGCCGAGGTGGGCAGATCACTTGGGGCCAGGAATTTGAGACCAGCCTGGCCAACACAGTGAAACCCCGTCTCTACTGAAAAATAGAAAAAATAAGCCAAGCATGGTGGTGCACGCTTGTAACACCAGCTACTTGGGAGGCTGAGGCACAATAATTGCTTGATTCCAGGAGGCAGAGGTTGCAGTGAGCCGAGATCATGCCATTACACTATAGACCAGCCTGGGCGACAGGGTGAGACTGTCTCAAAACAAAACAAAAAAAACCTGCTGAAGTGTTAAAATCCAGTACTTGTGAATGTGACCTTATTTGGAAATAGGGTCTTTGCAGAGGTAATCAAGTTAAGATGAGGCCACGCTGAAATAGGGTGGGCCCTTCATCCAATTTGTTTATGTCATCATAAAAAAAGAAAGAGAAACAAACAGGGAGAAGGCCAGGTGATGACAGAGGCAGAGTGCAGGCCAAGGAACTCCAAGGGTTGACGGCCAGCCCCAGAAGCTAAGAGGCCAAGAAGGTCTATCCACAGTCTCTGAGGGTGGGTGGCCTCATTGACACCTTGATTTCAGACGTGTAGATCCCAGAACTGTGAGAGGACAACTCTCTGCTGTCTGAAGCCACCAACTTTGTAGTAAGTTGTCATGGCAGCCCTAGGCAATGAATGCTGAGGGCTTCCTGGCTCTGTGGGTCATGATCAGATGCCTAACATGGAGAAAGGTCCTGGCCTTTGCTGGGACCCGGGCTTGCAAGGCACTCTTCACTAGGGGATGGCACAGGGTGCTGTCACATATGTATTGGAGGGGTGGCACAGCAGCACACAGGCCAGGAGGCTGTCTGGGTACAGGGCTGCTGGGGAAGCAGGTCCTCACAAAGCAGGGAGGGATAGGCTGATGCCGCACATCTGTGGACCACCAGGCCTGTTTCTGCAGTGACCGCCCCATCTAGAAGGGACCCCAGTTTCTTCTCCTATAGCCTCGTGCTCATCATCTCACAGAAGACTTCAGTCCTTGGACAAGTTACCAGCCAAACAGAGCAGAGAAATCTCCAAGAGGTGTGTTTCTGGAAACGGGAGGGCATACTCAAGCTTTAGACAAAAGGATTAATTCCAGTAATACTAACTATGCCTACCAAGCATCTACCGTGTGGCAGGCACTTGGCAGGCATTATCTGAGCTTGTGTTCTTGTGGAAGAGTGGGTATCAACACACCCCCCCCCCACTCTTTATACGTGAGCAAGCAGGAGCTCAGAAGAAATTTGCCCAAGTTTCCCCGGCTGATTTTTATAGAATCAGAATTTGAGTCTAGGCCTTTCTGACTCCATAGCCCATCATGAGTGTCCAGCCTCCCCATGGATGAGCAGGATATGCCAAGAGAGACACTTTGGTCTTGGACACTTAAAGAACGGAGGAGACACTTGTGAAGACACACAAACTGGGATATGTCAGTAACTTGGGATGAGATATGGACAATGGGGTTATGCCCAGGAGGGTGTGGCATGGATCAGGAGGAGGGCTGCCTATTCGTCTCAGTCCCTGCTGGTTCCAGCCTCTCACAGCTGCCCCTGGGGCTCCACCCTACACAGGCCTAAGCCAGTGAGAGCCCAGGCCGGTGGTAGATCCAGAGTCCTTCATGCCTGGAGTAATGTTGAGAAGCCATGGCTGCTCCATGAAACTCATGCCTCATTCCTGGGTGTACCATAAGCTTCAACTTGAAGCCTCCAGGCTTGACCCTCATTGACACCCCAGTTGGCCATGCTGCTCTCCTCCTGGAATCTTAGGCTGGCACCTGCCCAGCTTGCCATATCCCCTGGTCAATGACTGAGGCTGACTGCTTCTGTCATCCACCCAGGCCTCTTTGGTCTTTACATCAGACTGTCTATGACCTTGAACATAGCAGACAACTCTAGAAGTGTCTGTCCAGCTCATATTCTAAGAGTTTTCCTTCTAGGGATGGTGCTATGCTTTGAACGTCCCCTCCAAAACTCAAGTTGAAATCCAGTTGCCATTGTAACAGTATTAGAGGTGGGGCCTTTAAGAGGTGATTAGGGCTGGGCACGCTGGCTCACGCCTGTAATCCCAGCACTTTGGGAGGCCGAGGTGGGCAGATCATGAGGTCAGGAGATTGAGACCATCCTGGCTAACACAGTGAAATCCTGTCTCTACTAAAAATACAAAAAATTAGCCTGGCGTGGTGGTGGGCACCTGTAGTCCCAGCTACTCGGGAGGCTGAGGCAGGAGAATGGCGTGAACCCGGGAGGCAGAGCTTGCAGTGAGCCAAGATTGCGCCACTGCACTCCAGCCTGGGCAACAGAGCAAGATTCTGTCCCCCCCAAAAAAAAAAAAAAAAAAGAGGTGATTAGGCCATAGGGGCTCTGCCCTCATGAATGGATTAATGCCATTATTGTGGGAGTGGGATAGTTATGATGGGAGTTCAGCCCACTTTATCTCTCTCTGTCTCTCACATAAGTGTTTTCTCACTATGTGATGCTCCTGCCATGTTATGATGAAGCGAGAAGGCCTCACCAGAGGCAGCCTCTTGAACTTGGACTTCCCGGCCTCTAGAACCATGAGCCAAATAAATCTCTTTTCTTTATAAATTACCCAGTCTGTTGTATTCTGTTATAGCAGCAGAAAACAAACTAAGACAGATGGCGTGATAGCCACATTCAAGAGATGGCATTGTGCAGTGGTCAGGCACAGGCATGTTAAGACCAAACTACTGGGTTTAAAGTCAGCTCAGTCACACGCTGGCTGTGTGACCATGGGCATGTTACTTCAATTCTCTGTGCCTCATCTATAGAGTGAGGCTGGTAAGTGTAGTGCCTATCTCATACAAGCATTGCGTGAAGATGAGGAATTAAACATGCAAAGCGCTTAAAACAGTGCATTCTAAGAGCTTAATAAATGTCAGCTGTTATCATTACCATCATCATAATTTTCACACGATGCTCTTGTCTTCAATATTTTTATTCCAATGTGACTCCATCCGTAGCTGATTGCACCAAAAATGAACACCTGACTCAGCCTAGGCCACTTACGTTCTCAGGCTCAAGAATGTGGAATTTGTGCCCAGGCCCAAAGGGCACAAATCAGTCTAGGCTTGTCCTAATGACAGGAAAACAGAGTCCATAAGGTGACCCTGTGTGTCCGCAGGCATGGGGGGCAGGAAGAACCCAAGTGCAGACAGGAGAATGAAATCGAAGTGCACAGATACTCAACTGAAAGGCCATTTAGCTCCAGATACAGACAGATGGAGGGGGAGGCTTCCCAATGGCTCTCTGACTCCATCCTCTCAGCCTGCTGTGCTTGAGGACTATGCCTCGTGGGTGAGAGGAGAGGCCACAGTTCATCCAGGAGGAGGGAGATCCCGTCCCCCACCTCACAGCATCATCTCTCATGCACTGCTAGTTTCCTCAAAGCCCCCTGTCCCATACCCAAGGGACCCGGAGCTCACTCTCCAGAGGAACCAGCAGAACCTCTGAAACTTTGAGGTCCTGAGGACTGGGGTAGGAGCCCCTCCCTCACTCCTTTCACTTCTCAGGGTCACCAAGTGATCCCAGGAAGCCTCCACATGCTGTCCTTCTATGCCAAAGTGGGGCCCAGCAGAGAGGAACAAAATTAGCCTGGGTCCCAGATCACAGTGATAAGGCACTGCAAGGTCCATAGGCCCAGCCCCTTGTGTTTGGATAAACTGAGTCTCAGCTATCCTACCCAGAGCAAATGCTGTGTCAGGGACCCTGCCTTGGTGAAGAGGGTCTGCAGGTGAGTGCATACCTGCATCTGCCTTCCCTCTCCCTTCTCTCATGCCTCTAAATCCAGACACCAAGGACATCCACGTGACCACTAATTCTTTTCAGCTCTATCCAATTTTTTTCCAGCATTTCACTTTGCTGATCACTCTCCACTTCTTGAAACAACCTCCCTCCATGACTCCCATGGCATCACACCTCCCTGTCCTCCTCCCTCCTCCCCAGCTGCCCTTTCTCTGCCTCCTTCTGGGATTTTCACAATGATCGGTTGTCCTCCAGGTGCTGTCTTTGCAACTCTTCTCTCTCCACACCCTCCCTGGATAGTCTCATCCACTCCCTGGCTTTTCCCCTTGTCTGGGTGCCAAGGATGCCCAAATCTCTCTCCAGCCCAAACCATCTCTGGGGCTTCAGCTCAAGAGCCCAATAGCCTTCTTCACAGCCTCCTGGACGTCCACATCTCTCCAGACTCAAAGAGCTCAACACTGGGCTCCTCCTTCTCCCTGAAGAAGGACCATCTCACCCTATCTCAGTGAATAATGTCCTCCAACTTCTAGTAGCTTCAGCAATCAACATCGGGGCTACCTCACTCTCTACTGCAAATAAAGCCCATTGGCTAGTCCTATCAAGTCCACCTTTTAAGCATCTTTCTAATCTGACCACTTTCCCCAGCCCTCGGTCACTGCCGCAGCTCAGATATACATAATTGTTCCCCTGGGGTTTTCTATCAGATGTTGATGCTTAATACATCTGCAAGTCTAAAATACAAGAACTAGCCCCTACTTGACCAGACTAGGGAACAGTTCAGCGTCTAACTCAAAAATCCAAATCTCAGCCCAGAGGTCAGAAACTGGAGCTCATGTCTAGTCTGGAGCAAAATCCCCTCCCAAGACTGAGAGGATGAAACCAAGGCCTCCGTACTCAGCCCATCTCTCAGTCTAATGTGTCTCAACCCCCTCCACCCAGGTCCCTTATTGTGTTTTTCTTAAAGAAAAACAAGTGTCGATGGGGAGAGGGTTAACAGTTTATTCTGTTTTTTCTGAGTGATTTTATCACTGTCGTTAGAACACTCATTGAAGTAAGTGAGGAATCCATCACAGGCTGACAGCAGTGTGCAGACTAATGGCTGTTAGATGGTAATAATTTTTAATATGATTTTTATTTCACTTAATTTCATATGTGCTTGACAAAAGGTCCCCAGTCACTGGGGAGCAGTGCGGAACTGGGAATATGCTCACAGGAAGGTCTATTAAGCCAGGTGCTGGAAGCATTTCAAAGAAACAACTTTGCCATTCGGAGGAAAGTCGGGAACTTGGTTGGGTGAAAGGGGCTGGTTTCTGGCACAATGTCTGTATCACGACCCCATAGACACTGGCATATCCGCACCTCGTGACACCATGAGTCAAACAGACAGGCACCGAAATGACAGGTATGCCCACAGGCATGCATGCAAACTTGCCAAGACTCATGGACATAGATGTATCTTACCTTGTCAGAGGACACACAATCACACCCAATACATCACACTCCAAGTTTTCAGAGAAATGCATAGTAGGTATAGGATTGTGCACATAAAGATGCAAATTGCAAGGGAGAGAGATGGGGAGGGAGGGAGAGCAAGACTCATTCCTTGACGTGACACACAGTCTCACCCTAGAATTCAGCTCTCTCACTCTCATTCTCTCTCTCTCTCTCATACACACACACACACACAGAGAGAGAGAGAGAGGATCACATACAGAGAACATATAGATTTAGCCCTATACAGAGACACATCTCACACTTGTGAGAATAACCACATATAAAAAGTCTCTCACAGTCACCAAGCCAGACATACACATCCTACCAGGTCCATCCTACAGCCTCTTAATGGATAATGAAGCCCTTTGGGTTTTCTGAAAATTGAGTTTAACCACTAGAGGAAGAGGTGGAAAGACCAACCTTGTGCCCCATTGCAAGAGGTAGCCATGGGAAAGGGGAGGGAGGGGCATCCTGTTTGTGTGGTCCCAGCTTCCTGGATTACAGGACCTCCTGACAGGAAGCTGGGGGTGGAGGCCTGGCACAGGAGTGGCTAAGATGAAACCAGATCAGACCAGAGCCCTTGTGTGAAGTGATCCAGGGTAGGTCCCAGTGTCTCCTGGGGATAATCTTGAGGATTTTCTGGCTGGACCATCCAGTGCCCTCCAGACATGCAACAGACCAGAGGGACACAATCCAAAACCCCAGGCCCTACGGGGAACTTGTCAGCCCCAGTGAAGGAGTCTCAGCCACAGGAGGCCAGGCTGGCCTGGGCGCCTGCTAACACAGCAGGAACTTGAGCCAAAACAGGAAGCCCAGCTCAGGACCCAAGTGGCCAGGGGGAGAGAAGAAGGCAGGAAATAAAGAAGCTACAGTCTGTTGCTTAAAACATTCATGTTGCCTATCCATGACACCCCAGACACAGAAGCAGCAGACAGATCATCGTTCCCAGGCAGATGAGGAAAGCCCTCACCAGGCCAATTGTCCCACCAGGCCAATTCTCATTTGCTCCAAGGCAAGGCGAAGAAGGAGAAGGAGG
>NW_012122931.1:9230289-9240291 GCF_000951035.1 Colobus angolensis palliatus
AGAAGAAGAAGAAGAAGAAGAAGAAGAAGAAGAAGAAGAAGAAGAAGAAGAAGAAGAAGAAGAAGAAGAAGAAGAAGAAGAAGAAGGAGGAGAAGGAGAAGAAGAAGGAGGAGGAGGAGGAGGAAGAGGAGGAGGAGGAGAAAAAGAAGAAGAAGAGGAAGAAGCAGCAGCAGCAGCAGTGGAGGAGGAGGAGGAGGAACAGACAGAGCCCCATATCTCTTTGTCTCCCCCTCTAGGGGAAGAGTAGAGTGGTGTCCATCACAACCTGCAAGGTGTTGTACACTCCTAGCCACAAGCCTACCCAGGGACTTCTTGCTGATGAACCCTCAGCATGCTGTTCTTTCAGTCTGGCTCTGAGAGGGGCTGCCCTGTGAGGCTAAGAGAGGAGACTGGAGTCATACTGCTGAGTTTCAACTCCAGTTCTGCCACTCACTAGCTGGGCAAGCTACTTAACCTCTCTGTACCTGTTTCCTTATGCACAGAATTGGAAAAGCAAGTCTCTACCTCGAAGGTCATTGTAAGGACCAGGTGAAGGAATCTGGATCTTGGAAAAGGTCATCTACTGTGATTCTTTTCTCCCCATTTCTTATAAGGGTGGGAAATCGCTGTTCCCAGGTTCTGTTAACATGGAGAGGGATTTTTGAAGGCTGGGGCAGTCATCCCACCATGCCACTTTTCCCCAAACCATTCACTAACCCTGCCTGGCTTGGGATCCCTGGCACCTGCAGGAGTGAGGGAGGAGCCAGACTAGATCACAGTATTGTGGTCAATCACTGTCTGATGTGAGTCCACTAACACAGACACACCCAGACGAGAGAGAGAGAGAGAGAGAGAGAGAGAGAGAGAGCAAACATTCCCTCTAGTCCCTGAGAACCCACACCCCTCTGACCTCCTCTGGGCTGAGAAGCTGCTCCGAAGGTGATCAGGACAACGGACAGCAACATGCTTCTGTCCATGGTGCTGCCTAGGACGTTCCTCCTTCCCCTCACTGCAGTTCCCACACTGCACACTCGCCCCTTCCACATTCTAACCAGGACGTCCAGCGGGACACTTATCTAGAGACTGCAATCCCAGGAGGCTCAGAGTTATTGGTTGAGTTGGTTGAGTGGGAAATTCTGCATCTGAAGAAATCCTTTTGTAAAGGAATATAGTTGGGAGTCCTGAGGCAGTCCCACTCCTCATTTGCCCAGAGACATCTTCAAACTCCATTTCTTTGGGGTTGGCCATCCCCAGAACTCTACTCCTAGGCTGGCATCCCCAGTAGGCTGGGAAATGGTCGAAAGAGGAAGTCTTTGGCCTACATTTACTAGGCACAGGCAGTGGGCCAGAGTCTGTGCTAAGCCCTTTACATGCAGTATCCCAGTTAATTCTCCAACAACCCAGTGAAGTAGGTGCTGTTGCTGTCTCCATTCTGAAGATGAAAATCCTGATATTAGAGAGGTTATTTATCTGCCCAGGTTCACAGAGCTCGAGGTGGAGGCGCAGGGTTTGCACACATGTCAAGACTAAGCGCCAGTGATTATGTCTTGGTAACTTCTGTGGTCATCACCCCATTGCCTATAGCCGGCAATAAGGGAACTCTTAGTGAATAGCTATTGAATGAGTGAATGTATGTTTTAATAATCCCAAAGCTCTTGTCCTAGCCTCTTCATTGCTCTGCCTTCTAACTGGGAGAAGGTTCACCTTCAAAGCTGTTTCTTCAGCCACTGAGATTCTCCCACCTGTCTCTTTTGGCAGGAGCTCTCCTCCCCACAGCCCCCATGGAGCCCAACATAAACCTCCTTTGCCCCTCAGCAGGGCTTGGCCATCTCAAACCTCCTTGGATCTGAGTCTGAAGGTCTTGAGATCTGGCTCCCCACAGCCTGGAACGGGCTCATGCTGGTCAGGCTGCCAGGAGAAGCCTTGCCAACTCTGCCTCTTCAGCTGGAGCTGCTGTGGAAAGTGGTCAGTGCCCATAAATGGCAGTGATCATTATCATTATCGTTCCTGTGGAACATCAGGGTTGTCTCCACCTTGGCATCTGCAAGGGACAAATTTAAGCTCATTTCCAAGATCTCTACCCAGTAATAGTACTTTTAGCTCAGCGTGGGAAAGATTCTGCAGGAATATTCAGCTTGCAGTGCCTGAGCTCAGACATCCTCCCAAAAACTTGGGGCCCAATGATTCATTTGTGGGTTATAACGCATTTCAATATAGGTTGAGATTTTCCAGAACCATGTTTTTAAGACTTCATGGAGGCAGGTCAAATTCTAACCTTAAGAGTCCAAACTTGTGCCAATAACAAAACAATAGCAACAAATTACTCTTGATTTAGCACCTGCTGTAAGCCCAAGACCATGCCAGGAAAAGGGCATAGAAAGAACCAAACAAGGGTCTTGCCTCCAAGAATCCCAAAGATCAACAGAAAAGAACTTTAAGTAAAAGGATAGTTTATGCCAGTCAGTTCTTTGTCAAAGATGACTGAAGAGGAAAAAGATGGGGGTTCTTTCTGGGCCAGGTTAGCTGAGAGCCCCTGCACCCCCAACAGCCTTCCCCAGAACCCACAGTGGATCTAGCCACCCATTGTCCCAGTTCCAGACAGCACAGCCAAGTAGAAGCAGTGAAATCTAGTGATCATTAATGGCACAGATTCAGGAGACAGAGAGCTCTTATTCATATCCCAGTTCTTCTGCTTCCTAGCTATGTGCCTTTGTACAAGTTATTAATCTCTCACTCACGGCCCCAATATTCTCAGTTGTAAAATGGAATAAAACCTAACCTATCTCAGGGGGTGTTGTAAGGATTAAGTGAGTGGATGATTATAAAGAGCTTAGAACAGGGCTTGGCACATAGCAAAGGCTATAGAAGCATGCAGTGGTGGTGGTGGCAGCGTCATTGTCCCAGCATGCAAACCCATCAGAGGCTGGCACCAAGTTGAGGAGGCAGCACCGAAGACCCAGCATTGTTTCACTCCTGCTTTTGAGTTACTCACTCCCTGCCTGAGCTCAAAACCAGCCGTGGCCAGAGCCAAACCAGAGTCCTCTGCTCATCTCAGACATGCAGGCAGCTCCAGCTCCCCCACAGCCATTCCCTTTCCTCTGATTCCTATATATTCACTATTTTAACTCCCAGGAATCAGGCACTTACTTTCTGGGGTCCTTAGCATACAAGATGCCTCTCCAAGTCCTCACAATAACCCTTTGAGGTAGGGACTCTCATGATCTCCATTTTCCAGAAGAGGATCCAGAGGTTCAGAGTGGCTTAGACCCAGGCAGGGTGAGTCCAGTGCACCAGCCCTGAACCATTCAGCTACATGGCCTTCATCCACAAAGGATGTGAGGCAGCTCTTCCCATGGAATCTTCCTGCAGGCCCGCTCTCCCTCAGAGTGACATCCATGACAGCCTGGCTGCAAAGGGGAGCATGGTAGCGCCAAGTCTCCGATTCCCACTGACCCCATGGCTCTGCTCGCTTTCAGATTTTGCTGCTGCAGTCCCCAGTCGAAGTTACAAAGGAACAAGTTTGGGTTTCTTGGACCACAGCTTTTGGATCCCTCTTAAAGGGCCTGGACTCCTCCTCTTGTCTGGTGTCACTGAGGGACAAACCCTAAGTGTCCACTCACACGCTGCCCTGTCAGAATGACTTCTTCCTCCAGGGAGGGGTCACTAGGATGTAACTACCCCCTTATCGCCAGTGGGTGCCTGTCCTGGGGGGCCCCACAGAGCCATTCCCCAGAGACACTGCTTCATGCAACCTCTAAAGTGGGCATGTCCTAGTTTTGTCCATAGCTACTCTTGTTGTCCGTTTGTCCATAGCTACTCCTCATTCTCCGGATGGGCACAATATCACTCAGATGTCAGTGGATTCACCTTGCTGCACTGCACCCCCTTTGCTGAGCTTGGCTTAAATCCACCTTCAGCAATTGGGCACACAGCATGGCCCTTTGCCATGCCAACTGCTGCCAACACACACACACACACATACACACACACACCCCTGGAATGATTTGGATGCAAATGAAGCTGGATTCAAATCCTAGTTCTACCAGTGGAGTGATCCTGGCCCTTCTCCCTCTGGTCCTCAGTTTTCCCATCTGTAAAACAGAGAAAAGGCCCCAGCTCTCTGAGCCGGCATGTCTGGGCCTACAAGAGGGATCTGAGCTCAGAATTATGCCCATTCTCCACCCTCCAGAGGGCAGCCCCAGTAGTCAGTGAAACAAAAGGGCCAAGAGCCATACAGAATACTGTGGGGGGGACCCCCTGCCTTCACCAAGCCCCCGTCTCTTCAGAGCTTCCTTTCTCCACAAGTTTTACTGGGCCAAGTGAAAGGCAAAATAGTCTGGGGGTGAAATGCAAGGATTTGGAATCAGACATAGCTGGGTTCAAGACTCAGCTCTGCTCCTCACTGGCAAATTGCCGAATCTCATGGAGCCGCTGTATTCTCCGTTATAAAATGAGGTGACCAAGTCCTTCCACACTGAATTCCTCTGGGGACTGGGTAAGATCACAAATGGGAAGTGCCTGACCAGAGTGGGTCACAGAGAATCATTACTGTGTTCTTGGGGGTAAATGGTGAGAAGAGTCGTGGGCTCAGAGAGCCCTATCAAGGGTCCCAGCGCACGAGGCTGCTCATGAATCAGAGGGACCTTTGGGTCCCCCACCAGTACACCATGGCCAAGGGGAGTCCATTGGAAAACAGTTCCTGAGAAGTTGAAACAGAGTCACCATGCAACCCAGCAACTCCACTCCGAGTGTGTCTAGAGGATTGGAAACACTGGTGGATTTGTACACAGTACAAATATGGGCAGAATGTTCCTAGCAGAATTGGCCTCAGCAACCAACAAATTGAAACAACCCCAAAGTCCATGGACCGGTGAATGGATAAACAAACAGTGGTGTACCTGTGCCGCGGGTGATTACTGGGCAATAGAAAGGACTGAGGCACCAGTGCCTGCTGCAGCACGGATTTGCCTGGAGAGCACTGTGATAAGTGAAAGAAGTCAGACACAACAGACCAACCACGTTGGAGGATTTCATTGACATGAAATGTCCAGAAAAGATGAATCCACAGAAACAGAAAGGAGATTACCAGGGGCTACCAGTGGTGACCAGAGGCTGAAGGCGGGGAAATGGAGAGAAACTGCTTCATGGATGTGGGAGGTTCCTTTTTAGGGTAATGGAAATGTCTAGAATTAGATAGTGTGATGATACTAAGCATTGAGAAGATACCAACGAATTGCACACTTTAAAGGAATGACTTTTTTTTTTTTTTTTGAGATGGAATCTCCCTCTGTTGCCCCAGGCTGGAGTACAGTGGCGAGATCTCGGCTCACTGCAAGCTCCACCTCACGGGTTGACATCATTCTGCTGCCTCAGCCTTCCGAGTAGCTGGGACTACAGGCGCCCGCCACTATGCCCAGCTAATTTTTTGTATTTTTTAGTAGAGACAAGTTGTTGTTGTTGTTGTTATTGTTGTTGTTGTTGTTGTTTTGAGACAAAGTCTTGCTCTGTCACCCAGGCTGGAGTCCAATTGCGCGATCTTGGCTCACTGCAACCTCTGCCTCCCAGGTTCAAGCAATTTTCCTGCCTCAGCTTCCCCAGTAGCTGGGATTACAGGCGCCCGCCACCACATCCAGCTAATTTTTTGTATTTTCAGTAGAGATGGGGTTTCGCCATGTTGGCCAGGCTGGTCTCGAACTCCTGACCTCAGGTGATCTACCCGCCTGGGCCTCCCAAAGTGCTGGGAGTATAGGTGTGAGCCACCGGGCCCAACCAAAGGGATGAATTTTATGGCATGTGCATTTTATATATATAAAGAGTTTGGTGGGTGAGAGTTTGAGCACTGGTCCAGGCCCTGAAGTTCCTTCTCACAAACCCAGGGAACTCTGCCAAGCCCGCAGATGGCCTTGGAACTCAGAGGAAAAGTGGTCACAGGCCCTGAGCCACTGCTAAGGGCCAGGTTCTGGGCCAGCCCTGGAAGGGGCGTCTCCTGGGGCAGCACAAACAGTAGTTAAGGGCGGGGCCCTGGAGCCAAACAGACCTACGTTTCTATCCTAGCTCAACCCCCTCCAGTCCTGTGACCCTGGGCATGTCGTTTGCCTCTGAGTCTTAGTTCCCACTAAGTGTGTGAAATTGGAGATAGTGACATTACCTTCTCCACCAAGCTGTGGTGAAAATCAAGTAAGTCCATCAGGTAGGTTGCCTGGCACGGGGCTAGACCCAGAGCAAGTGCTAAATATAGGTCAGTCCTAACAGCATTGAGCTCTCACTAAGCCCTGCCAACATCCCTCCCTAACGGGCAAGAATTACCATTCCCATTTCACAGGTTTTGCCTGCACCAACCTCTGCCCCACTCCAAGGTTCAGGAACACTGAGATGCAGCAGGAGAGTTATAAGGGATGCACTTGAAGCTGAGGGGCCAGCTGGGAGGTGGCACAGACAAGCCATGAGAGAAGCTGGTGGCCTGGCCCAGGCAGTGACCCAAGGAGTGGAGAGAGCCGACATGCCAAGTGTCTCTGAGAGGAGAGCTGCTCGGGCCCGGAGATGTCCTGGCTGGGGGTGAAGGAGGACTTGTCAATGAGGGCTGACCCCTCCCAGGTTCCAGCTTGTTAAGCCAGTGTTGGGGAGAGCTGGCTGGACCCTAAGTTCAGGGGTACAGGGGGAGAAGAGCCCCCAAAACCCAGGATCCTGGAGAGCTCTGGGCTGGAAGCAGAGACATGGGATGTAGGAATCGCTAGGATGAAGGAAGAGGCATGGGAATTATGACTTGCTAGGATGGAGAACGGAGGAGGAAGGAGGAGGGAGGAGGGAGGCGGGGGGTGTTGCAGAATTGGGCCCAGGGAACAGCCGCAGGTGAGAAGCCAGCAGAGGAAGAGGTAGCTCAAAGGAGCTAGGAAGACACAATCAGGGAGGATGGAACCCTCCCACAATCAGGGAGCTGGGAAGACACAATCCAGAGACCACAGCATCAGGGAAGGTGCAAGAAGAGAGAATCAGCAGAAGAAGGGAGTCTGACCATGCCTGCTGGGGCTGAGGGATGGGGAGGATGTGTGCCCATAATAGCATTGCATTTTGCCTCAAGGGGCAACTGGTTGTGCTGGGTGTCAGGAGGGGCGTCGAGGGCCCATGTAGGTTGGTCAAGACCTAAATGGTGGGCAGACAGGGTGGGTGCCAAGGGAGGGCCCTGTGGAAGGATGCTTAAAGGCCAAAGAAAAAACAGCAGGTGGCTATTGGTCAGGACCCCTGGAACCTTCTTGCTTAACCTTTTGGGCAGGGTTGGCCCTGCCCTCCTGGGAGATCCCATGGCGTTCTCTCCATCCATCCCCCTGTTGCAGCGCTGACCCCCTAGATTTAGAGTCATCTGTCTCTCCAAGTAGACCATGAGTGACTTGAGGATTCAGGGTCTTCTAATTTCTGCAGCTCCAAAGCCTGCTATGGAGGAAGAACAGGTACCAGGTGGGCAGGCTAGCAAGAAGTCAGACAGGCGGATGGATGCATTTAGACAGACAAGCAGGCCAGCAGACAGACAGGCCAGAGAAAGGGACAGGGAGGCAAGGCCGCTGAGATGACTGCCCCTCCCCCTCAGGGTGCCCCCACCCCCACCGCTGACACTACCAGGCCTGGAGCACAGATTTATCTCCAAATGCTGCCACAATCCAGATATTGGATTTGTAATCACAGGCTCCAATGTTCACGGGATAAATATACTAACAAACTAATTGTTTGTTAGCTCTGAGGTTGGAACAATCAACACGTCCAGCATGAGATATGGGCCATTCGCCGGCCCAAGTCTAGGCTGTCTCAAGGCCCCCAGGCCTGGCGCCATGGGCACCCCACCAGCCCCCAGCCTGAACGTCCGCTCAGGGGGTGGAGTGGGCAGGAGGGCTTCCAGAGTGTGCTGGCACGGAGCAGTCCTCACTGCCCCTGCCTGAGCCTCATCAGTGGCAGACATAAACTAACTTGGTTCCTGGGGACCCAGAGGAGCAGCAGGAACTGTTTGGTAGAGAATTATAGCTGTGGGTGAAATTAGATGTACTCTGAGCCCCAAGGCTGAGAGAAATAAAAAGCATTTTAAATGGAGTGTAGAATTCATATTCCTCAGTCACCT
This sequence comes from Colobus angolensis palliatus, assembly GCF_000951035.1. Taxonomy (NCBI): domain Eukaryota; kingdom Metazoa; phylum Chordata; class Mammalia; order Primates; family Cercopithecidae; genus Colobus; species Colobus angolensis. The sequence continues at coordinate 9,238,373 of NW_012122931.1, forward strand.
TCCAATAAATAAATCTTGTACCATTTTTTTCTGTAAACAGTGGTTACACTCAGCTTCCATTGTCTCCACATCCCATATGCCAATCGGCAGGGAGTAGCAGGGCCGTGCTGGAGTGGGAAGGAAAAAGATGGGGCATCTTTGAGGTTTGGGGGGACTGGAGCCTTGACTTCCCTAGAGGTGCCCAGCTCTAAGGAGGCATTGGGCAGATCCCAGGGTCATAGCCCAGCCCTGGACATCCCTCAGGGATCCCAGGGATAAGACACTTCAGATGGAACTCCCAACCCCCAGGGTTTGAGACCCAGGGGTCCCGGGCAGCTCCGCCTCTCCAGGGACCCCCTTCCCCCAGGAAATGAAGCATTGCGGGGGCGCTGACAGCTGGGGGCGGAGGAGAGCCCTGCAGGCCTGGCCACAGCAGCTTCTGTTGTTTCCGGTTTTCTTTTGAAAGCCTTTGCCTTCCAGTTGCAAAAAATGGTACCTTCTCACCACTGAAGAGGTGGAAAATGCAGGAAATCACAAAGAAGAAACACATCACCAACAACCCTGGAGCCCTGAAAAAAATCACCGTGGCTATTTTCACGTTTTCTCTTCCAGATTTTCTTCAGTATGTGTAATATATGCACACCAATAAATATGTGTTTCACAAAACAGAAATAGTCCCTACATTTACTAAGTACCCAACACGTACCAGGTTCTGTTCTAGGCATTTTGAATATATTATCTCTGAACCTCAGCTCACATTTTGGGGGCCCTTAGCCGCACTGGCACGTCTGTGAGCCTGAACCTGCATGATACAGTCCCCTCCACACCCGAGAGGCAGGGCCCGCTGTTGTCCTTCAGGGTGGGAGGCGACTTGTCCAAGGCCACAAAGATCGCAAGTGGCAGAGCCACGGTGCAAACCCAGGTCTGTTTGCCTCCCAGTATGTGTGCCCAGCTACCCCACCATTGGCCCCAAAGTTGGAACACAGTGGATAACCCCCACCGGGCCCTGCCCCAGCTCCAGCAGTGGGTCCACACCCACTCCCCCACATAGTCCACTTCTCTTCCTCTGGCCCCAGCCATTCTCCTTGGACCTGTAGGCACTGTCCGCTTCCTGCGGCCTGAGACTGAGGTTTCCACAGCTGCCCTGATCCTGCCCTGCTGGCTCATGAATGGGGAGGCAGCAAAGAGAACGGGCAAACAGTGAGGGATTTGGGTTCAGACAGACATGGCTTCAGCTTCAGCGCGGCCTCTCACTAGCTGTGTGTCCTTGGGGCAGTCGCTGACCCTCTCTGGGCCTTGGCTTGAAAATGAAGAGAATAAGTATACTCACTCCACAGACCTATCATGTAAACCAAATGAGATCATCACCGCAGCTCTTAGCACAGCCTCTGGTGCACGCCAAGGGCTCCACAACGTTGACTCTTTTAAATACAAAATGAGGCATCAGAAAAAGTTTTAAAGAAAAACAGAAAAAGAGGCCAGGCATGGTGGCTCCCACCTGTAATCTCAGCACTTTGGGAGGCCAAGGTGGGCAGATCACTTGAGGTTAGGAGTTTGTGACCAGCCTGGCCAACATGGTGAAACCCCGTCTCTACTAAAAATACAAAAATTAGCTAGGCATGGTTTAGGGCACCTGGAATCCCAGCCACTCAGGTGGCTGGGGCAGGAGAATTGCTTGAACCTGGGAGGTGGAGGTTGCAGTGAGCCAAGACTGCACCACTGTACTCTAGCCTGGGCAACAGAGGGAGACTCCATCTCAAAAAGAAAAGAAAAAAGAAAGAGAGAAAGAAAAGAGAAAGAGAGAGAGAGGAAGAAAGACAGAAAGGAAGAAAGGAAGAAAGGAAGAAAGAAAGAAAAGAAAGAAAGAAAGAAAGAGAGAGAGAGAAAGAGAGAAAGAAAGAAAAAGAAAAGAAAGAGAGAGAGAGAGAGAGGGAGGGAGA
>NW_012122931.1:9240391-9247891 GCF_000951035.1 Colobus angolensis palliatus
AGGGAGGGGAGGGGCCACAATGACAAAACACACCACTGGCCACATACCCTGGCTCTCCCTCCCCTCCATCCTTGCTCCCCTCTCCTCGCTCTATTTAATTGGCTGGCAAGTACCCATTTTACAGAATGCCAATTAGCAGTGATTCAAAGTCAGTGATTGACTCCTGAAAAACAAGGAAAAGAAAGGGAGAAGCTGGCCCCTTCATAGAGCTCCTGAGCAAACAGGAGTGACACTGTCCTGTTTGTCCCTGGGGTCCATTGGCTCTTTGACCTGTGAATCTATCATTCCCACCGGAGGAGTCAGTGGAGATGGGAACATTAGTTCAGCATACACTGGTCGATACCTTCTTTAAAAATGAAAAGATTCACCCCCCTCCCACCACCACCATCCCCCAAGCACAGTGAGGAGAGGCACAGGAGACGGAACTGTGCTTGGGACTCAGTTCTGCACTGATTGCCAAGACCGGGCTCACTCAGAGGGGCTTCTGGGGCTGCAGCATCCCAGGAGGCCTTCCTGGAGGAAGAGGGCAATAGGAGGACATGGGGGATGGACAGAAAGAAGGTCTGAGTCTGGGTGGGAAGGTGGATTGTGGGCTGCAGCTCTGGATTCAGGGGCCACAGGACTGGGTCCCAGGTCACTTACTGATTCCTGTAAGACTCTGGGCTTGTTCTTTGCCCTCTCTGAGCCTCAGCTTCCCCCTCTGTGGAATGGGGATGACAACACCCCATTGGAACTACAAGGATTGTGCCAATGGGAATGAATGGGTGATGTACAAGTGAATGGTTCCAGTCAGAGCCCACAGCTGCAGCTGACTCCAGGGTGGCCAGGACTCCCTTCTTCCCAGGGCCCTTGGTCATTTATTTTTGGTTAATTAAATGGTAAGATTTTCATGTCTGATTATTTACTGCCAGCCAGCTTCATTACCAGCTCCCCCATAAATCACAGCGGGGAGCCTGGATCCAGCTCCCCCTCCTCCATGCCCACTCCCAGGCTGAGTTCCCGGTCCCCAGCAGAGCTCAGTCTTTGAGGGATCCCAAGAGAGATGGGCGTTGTGACCCTTCCTGTCCTGGAGTGCTGCACACAGACTTCTCCCGACTCCCACCCCCACCCACAAACCCCTTGCTGTCTAGACCTGCGGTAGCCTCCTATCCACTGGAGTCTCAGAAAGGACTAGTTCCTTGCAAGCAGCTGGTCCAGGTCCTCCCCAGCCTCCCCAGGTCCTCAGGATCACCCGCTGCATGCCCAGCTCTTTCCCAGCCCAAGCTGCAGGATTGGATACCCCTACAGACAAGGATACCATGGTTCAGGGTGGTCAGGTAACTGGCCCGAGGTCCCACAGCTGGTCAGCGGGGAGTGAGGATTAGAAGCCAAGCCATCCGGCTCCAGAGTCCGTGCTCCCAACTACCGCCTGCCTCAATGATGGGGAAAGTGCAGTCTTCGGGGTCAGACAGAGCCAGATTCAAGTCCCACTTATGATGTCCACAAGCTGCAAGACCTTGAGCAAGTAGCTTCACTCTTCTGCGCCTCCATTTCCTCAGCTGTCAGTGACCCCTGCAGAGCTACCCCCAGCCCCAAGCTGACACCTGGATGCCTTAGCCCCAGGTGCACACCACGGGGAAGAGGGGAGCTCCAGAGGTGCCCAGTACAGGGATACCCCAAGGGACAAGGGTACAATAGTGCATCCTCGGCTTGAGTCTTTGCCATTGAACAGAGGACAGACAGAAGGGGGGTGGGACAAGCCACTCAAAGCAGCAAAGAGAAGCAGCTCCCCCATCTGACCAGGACTCCAGGAGGCAGGCTGGAGCCATGCACCTGGTCCCCAGCACCCAACCTCACACAGAGTGAGTGCTTAGTTCAAATCCGCTGGATGATTGAATGAATTAAAAAAACGACGAATGAACAAATCAACAAACCAAAGACTAAGAAAATGAATGAATGGATAATAAATGAACAAACAATGGCCAAGTGATTGAGCAGACGACGGAATGGATGAGCAATTGCATGACTGAGTAAATGAATGAGCCAAATAACAAACTGTTGAATGAATGAACTAATGAACAAACCACTGGATGAATGAATGAAGGGAAAATGTAAGAATGGATGACTGGATAAAGAAGTAAATGAAGGAATGAATACACAAAGAGGGATGATAGAATGGAAGAGGAAGGAAAGGAGGGAGAGAGGGAGAGGGAGAGGGAGGAGGGAGGGAGGGGGAGGGAAAGGAAGGAGGGAGGAGAGAGAAGCAGGGAAGAGGATGGGCTTCTCCCAAAAGGCAACATGGCCCCTCAAGTGAGACTGTCTGGTCCCCCAGCTCCAGCCCCTCTATCAAAAGCGGGTGGGAGCCGCCATGCACATCCCCTGCAGAGCTGGAGCGCAGGGAGCCTCCTCACTGGCAGCCTTGAATGCAAGGCTGGGGGAGGCTGGTTGGCTTTGCCAAGCACCCGACCGAGTCTTTAACTATTACATTAAGCATCTGCTTTGCCATTCACGGATCGGATAGCATTTTACCCCTGAGATATTTGATTTTATTACCTTCCAGGGAGAGGGCCAAGCAAGTGTTCTTATTGATTTGCACATTAAATATATTAGTAATAAAACAACATCTCCGTAAACCAATTGTAAAATCAATATTAATTGGTACCAAAATATCACAAGTAGCTGAATTACAATTAAGGGAGGGGTGAGTCCTGCCTCAGGGCACAGTGTGCCAAGGTCCCAGAAGCAGAGGGGTTGGGGACCAGGTTTCAGAGTCAGGCAGACCTGGGTTCCCCTCTCTGAGCCTCAGTTTCCTCATCTGCTAAATGGGAGTAGTCATGCTAACAGGCAACATTTGATGAGGATTCACGAGGCATGGATGTGTAGTGGCTGGCAGTAGCACATCCCCAAGAAGTGCTCTCTTCCTCCCTTGGTTTTAGTCCCAGCTGTAGGCCGAGTGGAAGTCATTCCCACTATAGCAAGAAAAGTGGCTATTGGCAATGAGGCAGAGGCATGAGTGGGGTGCGGGAGAGAACAGCAGGAAATACAGGGAGCTAAGGGGGGTGTAATAGGCTGGGGGATCTGGGAGGACTTCCAAGGGAAATGTCTCAAAGCTAAGACCTGAAAGCTGAAGAAAGAGCCCAAGAAGGGGTTTGGTGTGCTGAAAGAAGGCCAGGGGCCACAGCGCCCTTTTGGTTTCTCAAATAAGAAAAACCAAATCCATCAGGAAACTCGAGGGTGCCTGCCAGGGCTGGGCTGGTGTGCTGGCATGAGAGTCCCGGGTAAGCAGGGGCCCCCGGCATTAGGCAGACCAGGAGCTTCAAGGGACCCTGTCTGGCCAGCCAGCCTGGGCCATGTGGGCTGCTTCAGGAGCAGGGTGACCAGGGTGCCTGTGAGGACCGCTCAGTCTGTCTGCCAAATCCAGCAGCGTGGGCCAACTCCCCGGGACCTGGAGCAGACCATCATCCCAAGGACCACCACAGTGGTCACTACTGCCACAGAAGAGCCAGTCTCCCCAGCTCCACCCTGCACCACTCACAGTCCCCGGCCTTCCCCCTCCCAGCTCTCCCAGAGCGCTCTGGAGGCATTTCACACAGGCCCTGGCCCTGGAGCCTGTGTTCACGGATGCATGTGTATGTGGTTCATTGGTCACTAACACTCCCCAGTAACACTCACTTTTTTTTTTTTTTTTTTTGAGAAAGAGTCTTGCTCTGTCACCCAGGCTGGAGAGCAGAGATTCGATCTCAACTCAATGCAACCTCCGCCTCCCAGGTTCAAGCCATTCCCGTGCCTCAGCCTCCCAAATAGCTGGGACTTCAGGTGCACAGCAGCACGCCTGGCTAATTTTTGTATTTTTAGTAGAGACGGGGTTTCACCCTGTTGGCCAGGCTGATCTTGAACTCCTGCCCTCAAGTGATCCACCTACCTCGGCCTCCCAAAGTGCTGGGATTACAGGCATAAGCCACCACACCCGGCCAACAGTCACATCTGATCCTACAACAAATAGCCTTATAAGGCAGCTTTGACTGTCACCCCCATTTTACAGATGAGAAGACTGAGGCTCGGAGAGAAGGCACCAGTCGAGACAAACAACCAGCAGGCAGAGGGCTGGGACTTGAACCAAAATCTGTCTGACTCCAGAACTCATGCTTTTCTGTTGCTTCCAGGCCCAGCAGGGATGCTGAGGGGGGTGGCACCAGTTTACAGCAGCTCAGTCACAGACAGATCTCTCTGGCTCTGCTGTTGCACCTGGTGTGTTCTAGCTGCAGACTCCAGACAGAAATTCCCCCCATGCCAAGAACACCTCTTTCCAGTGCTGACCACTGCACTTCCAGCACCCCCAGACGTTCTGGTTTTCCTTTGCTCTTAGAGATGACTATAATGACAAGATGAGTACGAATAATAGTACATATCACATGTTGATAAAGGGCCTTTCACCATGCCCAAAACTCCACCCACATTTTCTTATTTGACAGACAACAGAGAATAAGGATTAAGTTTGCAGGCTTTGGTCAGAATCACCTGACTTTAAATTCCAGCTCTCCTGGGATTAATAGCACGCCTGGTTGTGCAGCTGTATCCGTCAGCTACAGCCACAGTAATGCTGTGTAACAACACTTTGAAACTCAGTAACTTACAGCAATAAACATTTATCGTCCCACCCATGGGTCTGCAGGTTGGCTGTGGTTTGGCTGCTCTAAGCAGGGCAGGGCTAAGGGGCTCTACTTCAGGCTGAGGGTCAGGGTCAGGGCTGCTTCACAGGTCTCTTCTCACACCAGGACCATGTCTACCCAGAGCATGTGCCCACAGAAATGGCAGAAGATCAAGAGCCAAGAGAAACCGCACAGGTACATCGAGGGCCACTACCCATGTCACTAGCATTCCGCCAGCCAAAACAAGTTCCACTGCCAAGCTCAGTGTCAGTGGGACAGGGAAACACACTTCACCTAGAGTGGGAGTGGGAAGAAAGATTTGCTGAACAATTATCCAGACTACTGTGGTACCCTTAGGCCTCTGTTTTTTCATCTGAATGGGAACCAAGTGCTAAGTCAGCAGTAGAGGCTTTGGTCTGACTGCAGGACCTTCCAGGGCCCATGCCTTTGCCTCACCAAGGCTTCCTGATTTTACCCTGCTTTATTCTGTGGCTTTGGCATGTTGGCAATCTCCTGGGGTGGAAGAAGCTGATGTCCCGGGCCCCTATGTCATCTGGGTCATTTACTCAATGACTGGTCATGCCACAATCTCTCTCTCATATCCAGAGTTTACCCCAGAAAACTTTTAAGAACCCCTTCCCTGACCAGCATCCATAGGCCAGGTGAGGTCTGTTCAGCCTCCTACAGCACACAGCCTCTCCTGTTGTGTGCTCTTAGCACAACCGTGACTCACTAGCTATTGAACACGGGCGTGAATTCTGCCTCCCAGGTCTGCAGGCGAGAGCCCCGAGGGCAGGGACTGGGTCCGTTGTTCGCTGCTTAGCGCCAGTGCCTGGCACACAGGAGAGCCTGAACAACCATGTGGCCTGCATGAGACCCTGTGGCTCAAATTCATTCCTTCATTTACTTCTTTATCCAATAATTTGTTCTTATATTTTCCAACTCATTCATTCATCCAGTTGTTCACAATTCCAGCAGGCTCCAGGTGCCGATGGTCAGGTGTCCTGTAACACCATCGTCCCAGGGGCTGTCCTTGGGGTCAAGGAGACAAATTTCAAAGAGAGGGTGAGCTTGACGGATACCCAAAGGGCTGCACTCCCTCCCTCAGCTTCTGTCCCCCACTTCGTGAAGAGGAACTAACAATAGCACCTCCTGTGGTTGTTGTGAATGTCAAATGCTCTAGTGGATCATCATTTTTATTATTGTCCCAGAAGCCACCATGCACTGAGCTCCCTCTGTGCCAGGGACCGTGCCAGGCCCTTTTCCTGTGTGATCTGATGGAGTCCTCAGAATAAGTCCTTGGGGGATGATGCCCCAGTGGTTGCCACTGTCAGAGGTGGAAGCTGGGAACAGAGGGTTAGCCACAGTCCAAGGCCACACAGGGCTGGGATTCCACAGCAGGTCTCCCCCTCCCCGGGGCTGCCTAGGCACACCCTGCTCTGCTCCCTCTTTTGCCAGGAACATCCTTGAGGTCGGAGCTGCCCCTGGAGGAGGGTAGATGAGAAAGCACCCCACAAACCCCAAGAACACAGGGCTATGTGTACTGAATCTTGCTGAAGAGCCTCATTACAGAGAGACATGAAATAACCCCTGGGGGGCTCCCCGGGGATATGGGGATTATACCCGGGCTCTTTCCTGGTTTTTTAGGGTCCTTTCCATCCCCCTCCGGTGGCTGCCTCCCCAGGGAGTCATCAAACCATGTTGCTTGGAGGGCCCTCTGGTCCCACCCTTGGACCAGCCTCAGGACCCTCCACTGACCCTCCTGGCTGGAGAACAGCCCAACCCAGCCAAGGATCAGGAGTCACCAAGCAGCCGCCTTCCCCCACTCCCACTGATGTGAAAGGCCCAAGGGAGACCTTAGCCACAGAGCTGAGATTGTCTAGAAAAGAAAGTGAGCAGTGGGAGGATGGGCAAAATGCATTCCCAGCCAATGTGCCCACAATTCCACCTGTGTCTGCCTGTGTGTGCATGTGTTAACATATGTGCGTATGTGTGCCTCCAATGTGCTTGCACTATGCTTGGTTACATGTTTAAGCATGCACACAGATACGCGTGTGTGTGCATGCATATACACAAGCATGGTACACATACATGCGTGGTATGTCACACAGGATGGCCTTCATATATTTACCTTGTCATGTGCTTTGGGTACGTGCATCTACAAAGAACACGGTCGTCTGCCTTGGGATATGCGTGGATGTAGGTACCTATGCATGCGTCTGGGAGGGAGGCTGGAATGTGATATCTACTTGCCTTTCTCCAGCTAATGCTCCCTTTGCCCAATCCCAAGCTTTCTCTAAGTTGAAAAGGTTGAATGCAGTGATTTGCTATTAATTATTGGTTTTAGGTTTTTGTTTGTTTTGTTTGTTTCAAGAATTGCCACCACCTCTGTAGCAATGACTGGCTGAGCTTTGATAAATAATTCCAGCCACTGGGATTCAAGTACTCCCCAGAAAAGAGGCACGTGGGACTCCCCACTCCCTTCCACCACCCTCCCACCTCCCCGGCTCAGCCCCAGTACCCTATAGCCAGCAGGACCCATGGAAGATCAAGAAAGGTGATGATGTGGCCGGGAGCGTTGGCTCATGCCTGTAATCCCAGCACTTTGGGAGGCCAAGGCGGGTGAATCACGAGATCAGGAGTTTGAGACCAACCTGGCCAACATAGTGAAACCTTGTCTCTATTAAAAAATACAAAAAATTAGCCAGGTGTGGTGGTGGGTGCCTGTAATCCCAGCTACTCGGGAGGCTGAGGTAGGATAACTAATTGAACCCGGGAGGTGGAGGTTGCAGTGAGCTGAGATCACACCACTGCATTCCAACCCGGGCGACAGAGTGAGACTCTGTCTCAACAACAACAACAAAAAATAAGC
>NW_012122931.1:9252891-9319854 GCF_000951035.1 Colobus angolensis palliatus
GGGAAATCCCCAGGGCTCCATAATGTTAGCTCTCTATTAATAGAGTCATGAAGACACCGTGCCAAGGACCCACTCCTGGGGTCCCCCGTTGCTGTGGCAATCCCTCTGCTGAGCATCCTGCCCCACCCTCGCCCACCTTCCTCAGGCCTGGGGTGTGAGCCAGGTAGGTACTATCATTCCCATTTAACAGATGAGGAAACTGAGGCTTAGCGATTGTTCCAAAGTCCCACAGGGGCAGAGGTCCTGGAATCCTGAGCTATCCCTGAAACAATGGGAGGGACAGGGGACAATTCTAAAACAGTCCAGTTCAGAACTTCCAGCGTCACAGCAGGTCTAGGCAGAGGTCAGCCCAAGGTGGAGAGAATTTGAGTCCAAGGTTGGCCCAGTCAAGGGGTAAGTCCTGAGGTTCCAGGCTTCCAGGTCAGTCCACTGGTAGCCAGGACTCGGTGGTTAGTGGGAGCAGGTCAGGATCTGGGGAGCACTAGGAAAAGAGGGAAAAACAACAGCTCTTCTGTACTGAGCTCTTATTGCACGCAAGGTGGCTGTGCTGGGAGGTTTGTTTACAAGCAGAATCTCACTGGATTCTTGCCACAGCCCGGAGAGGCATTTGCTAGGATCATGCCCCTTTTTACAGATGAGAACATGGGCTCAGAGAAGTGCAATCATTTACCCAAGTCACACAGCGGATATCTAGGAAGCAGCAGAGTGGGTTTTGACCCCAGAGCTATGGCCTCCAGCGTTGTGTGATGCCACACCCTAGCCCAGGAAATGACTTTCCTATGGTCTTGCGCATGTCAGTTCCTAGGTCTGAAGGTCCAGGTTGACTTTGTGGATTCAGGAGCCCTTACACTGTGGGATGTTCATCACAATAACGGTTGTCAAACATTAAACATAGCAGGCACTCAAAAATGTCTTTATTTCCATTCTCTTTTTTTCTTTCCTTGTACCCCCACCCAATCTAAGCCAGAGTCAGTTCCAGGTTCTAACCCCGGTGGAAGGAGGCCAGGCAGGGAAACTGAGATAAGTGGCAGCTGTTGCATGGGCAGAGTCCGCCTGTCTAGATTAAGAGGTAGGCTGGGCATGGAGCCGACCGACATTTCCTCTGTCCTTCCGCCACCGCTGACCCTGTGGGGTTGGGGAGGCCTGTGTGCCTGCTGTTCTATCAGACCTCACCTCTCAAATTCATTCTTCCTCCTGCCACCTCAGTGCCTGGCCCCGGGCTGCACACAGGGGACACAGGAGAGTCAGACCCAGATCTCCACCTGGAGGAGACCATAGCCTAGGGGAGAGGCAGCCTGGGACCTGGGCAGTTCTAATCCAGACTGGCCATGAGAGCCCAGGGAGAATCGAGATGTCTGCCTGAGCCCAGAGAGGGCTGCGTCACTGCCATCACTGCCAAGGGGCATGGTGGGTACAGGGGCAGGCTCAAATCCCAGCTCTTCCACTGAGAAGCTGTGTGACCTTGGGTATGTTCCTTTGCCTCTCTGTGCCTCATCTGCTTCAGAGGCAAAATGAGAACAGTATTAGTGCCTCCCCATGGGGATGTCAAGGGCATTCAGCAAGCTGGTCCCAGCCAAACACTGGGTTTGGTCCTGCTCCCCAAGGGCAAGTTTTGCCTGGCATTTTCCAGACCCATTGTCTGGAAAAGTAACTGAAGTCTCCTGGAGTCTGGTGACTTGCCACAGCTCACCCATCTGCTGGAGTTGACGCGGTCGGCTCTGACGCACGTCCGCTGGCTGTAAGCTCTCTAAGGATAGGGACCTAGACAGGTCTGCCTTCTGGATTGTTGAACTTCCATGCCTTGCCCAGGGGATGAAGAGGGAAGAGAAGGGGAAGGAAGCTGAGATGGGTCCTGGAGGATTTCACCGGAAAGAAAAGATGCTGAGGACACCCCAGGCAGAGGAAACAGCATGGGCAAAGGTGGGGAGGTGTGAGAAAGGCCACTGTGTGTAGAAAACTGGAGCCATCCAGGACTCCTGGAATGAGAGGTGGGCGACAGAATAGGAGAGGTAAATCTGAGCTAGTGGTGTGCTAGTAAATGATTAACAACTAGCTTTCTTTAACACTGAAATGAGGAGAGGAGAGAGGCCCTGATGTGGAGCATTTGCCAATTCACGCAGTGTGAATACTCCCAGTGTGAATACTCCCACCATGACTGATTTTAAGCTACTAACATGACATCAACCAGCTCACAAAATTCCTGAAAAGTTAACAATCAGCTTTTGTGATTCAGGGGAGCCTGAGTAGGTGGGGGCCCTCCTCCAGGGACTGCCCGGCTGGACCTCACCTCTGCTCACACCTGAAGGCTGTTTCCTGCCAATGATGGCTCTGTGGGCCTCAACTCCCCACCTGAGCAATGGGCTCATGGTTCTTAGGCAGAGGCAGAGGCAGGACCAATGAGGTGGACCCAAGTCCAAGTACAGTGACATCTTTATCTTAATTTCCCAGCCTCATCTTCACCTGGGGCAAAAGTGGGATGATGGGCAGGCAGAGGGAGTCCAGGACCCACCCAGGCCCTGCTCCCAGCCCACTGTCTCCCACCCCAGCCAAGCAGGTGGTGGCAGGGTCACCTTGGGAAGAGTTATTGGGGCCTGAGAAGAAGGGGGAAGATATTATGCACCGAAGGCTGCAGCCGAGGACACTAATCTGAACAGACAAGGAATCAATGGGAATTTCTATTTAGGGAGGAAATCAATAGGAATTTCAAGGTAGGAAAAAAGGGAATTACCTTTAATTGGAGTTCTGGTCCAGCCAGTTGTCTAGTGAGGCCAGGGCTCACCTGGTCCTCAAGGGACGGCCAGAACAGACCCTCAACCTGCCCCAGCCCTGCCTGGGGTGCCTCCCACCAGGTAAGAGACACCTTCTCTCAAGGAACCATTTAATCTCTGGCTAGGAAGCCAGGATTGAGTCGGCGAACAGCGATCTCCAGAACCAGGCACAGAAAGCTCCGTCTCCTCATCCGTTAGGTGGGGACAATAGGGGCCTCACCAGTGAGAAGCAAATCCCAGGTGTGTAAGAGACTCATAGCGAATAGTGGTGCCAGGCACTGTCCCAAGTCCTTTGCCTGTGTTAATAAGGGTTAGCAAATCTAATCCATACTAAGCCCCACTATTACTATTACTATCTCCATTTTATAGAGGAGGAAACTGAGGCACCGAGGGGTTAAACAACTTGTGTGAGGTCACACAACTGGGAAACACAAGCCCTGGCACAGGGCTCGAACCCTGTGCTCTGCTGCCCCACGGTAGGTGTTCAGCCCTGTGAGATATGTCCCAGGTGGTCCACGTCCCATCCAGGGGAAATCAGATGGGTGGGGGTGACTGCCTGGGGCACGGGGGCCCTGCCCAGGAAAGGGCAGGATAAGTTCAAGCCACATGGAGAGAGGCCTGAGAGCAGCCGCCACTATTGCTGTGCCCTCAAATGCACACACAGACATCCCCCTGGATCCTGCCCCCCAGGAAAAGGACACCCTCAGAAGGAGGCCCAGGACCACCCAGATGCCTACGTAGACCCCACTGGAGGCCAAATGTGGCTGCTCAACAGTGCCTGGCAACCAAGCTCTGGTGTAAAGTGGGAGTGGGAGACACCCCTGCCTCAAGAACGGCAGGTGCCACCCCCACTGGGAGCCATCTGGGAGCCGGAGCCTGGGCCAGGGTCACAGGAGGGAAAGTCCCCTGGGCTGGGAGCTGGGGGCTTTTCTGTGGTGTCTCCCCGGATCCTCCTACACACCCTGGGCAGATGAGGGACCGTGCCCCGAGGCAAATCTGGGAGGAGCAGAAGGAGCCCCCATGCACATTCCCCCAAAGTGGTTTTCTTATTTGTTTGTTTTTAGACAGGGCCTCACTGTGTTGCCCAGGCTGAGTGCAGTGGTGCAACCACAGCTCACTGCAGCCTCTATCTCCCAGGCTCAGGCAATCCACTCACCTCAGCCTCCCAAGCAGCTGGGACCACAGGTGTGTACCACCATACCTGGCTAATTTTTTTAAATTTTCTTATAGAGATGGGGGTCTCACTATGTTGCCCAGGTTGATCTCAAACTCCCAGACTCAAGTGATCCTCTTGCCTTGGCCTCCCAAAGTGCTGGAATTACAGGCTTGAGCCACCGCGCCGGGCCAAAATGGAATCTTTTACAGCAGCACATTGGTCTGATGACCGTTGAGACTTTGATTAAAAAGACTGAGAGGAAGCTAAGGGGAACCTATGGCTGACACCAGAGGGAGAAGGAGTCAGAGGGAGAATCTGTCATGTGTTTGTCCCCAACCCCAGGCCCGCATTCTTCCCGATGGGGGACACTCCTGTGCCTCTGTGAGCCCCGTTTTACAGATGAGAAAACTGAGGACAGTCGAAGGTGTTCCCCCAGGATCACACGTGACCAGGAGGAGGCAGCAGCTTGGAGCCCCGCCTGTCCTCCATCACCACACCCCCTCTGTGGATCCCGGGGGTGCAGCCAGCCACGCTGCGCAGGTCTCCGCAGAAGGCAGGGGAGGGGAGGGGAGAGGGATGGAGAGTGGGAGAAAATTCAGAGCCAGCACATGGCTATGCAGAGCTGGATCTGGTGGTGGGAGCTGAGATGTACGGGAGGGGAGAGTGTGCAGGCCCCTAGCCGGCACCCCGCAGACCAACTTTCGACTTAGGTCTCTGATGCCCATGGAGTCCTGGATGCTAGGCAGGGAAACTGAGGCAAGTTGCCGGTTGTAAGGACAGACAAGGCAGGTGCTTGGGGCTTCCAGAGTCCCCGATGATTCTGCCCCCAACACCACCCTCCCCACTTCTCTAGTTCCAGCCTGAGCCTGGTGGAGGGGGCAGGGGGGCACCCCAGCGGTGAAGGCTGGGGGCCAGAAGGGCTGGAGTTCCGCTTCGGAACTCATGGCGAGGCTGGGGTGGGGGGCTTGACTCCTCTGATGTCAGTTTCCTCCTCTGTGGAAAAGGGGCATCAGGTTGTTCTAAGGATTGGAAAAAACATGAACTGTAGAGCGCTGACCCCAGTGAAGCGCCGCAGGGATGTTTGCTGAGGGATGAAACAGGTCCCTGGTCGGACAGACAAGACACACGAGCGTGGCTGAGTGGGTGAAGGAATGACTACGCCTGGCCCTGACCAGCCAGCCTGGCAGACAGGACCCCTGCCGGTGACTCAAATCCAAGACACACAGTCCCCAGAGTTGTGCCCCTGCCCCATCTGTCCCAGGGGACACCTCCACACAGGCAGCGGGGTCATTGTCTAAGAATGGCCACGTGTGTCCCGGCCTGGATTTGGACCATGGTGGGCCACTAGCCACCATCCCCACCCTTCCAAGAGGGCAGCTGCCCCCTAATGTCCCTCACCATCTTTTACGACCCAAGCAGTACACACAGCCCCGCTTCATGAAAACAAAACGAGCTGCATCAACAGCAGAAAGCAGGTTTTCCAGGCCACCGGTTCTGGGGACCAATTCAAGGGAGAAAGAAGGCCTGGCCTCCAAGCCTGCCTTGTACCCTCACTCAGGGATCCTGGGACCACTCCCTCTTGGGAAGCAGAGGCCCAAAACCACAACAAACTTAGGCTGAGTGATTGAGCAGAGGCTGCCACAGCTGAGCCCAGGTTCTGTTTCTGCCCTGGGGGTCCCAGCCCATCACCACCCCACTAAGGCGCTCGTACTGGGCACTTCGGGGGCATTCTCCCTCTCCAGCCTCAGGACAGCCTACCAGGTGTGGATCACGACCCCTGCCTCACAGACAGGGGAGGAAAGCGAGGCTGGGAAGCAGCTCATCCAAGACCCTGCAGGCCCTGGTCTGTCTGACTCTGCTCCCTGGTCACAGATGTCCTGGGGCCGGTGTCCAGCTCCCCCTGCACTCTGGGATGTATGAAGTCAGCCTCCTTCCTCCCTCCTCCAGACTCCTCAGCTGAGCCTGCCAGAGTCTCAAGCAGAGATGAGACCCATCCCTGTCCCCTCTCAGGTCACTGGGCTCAGCCGGGCTCAGCTGGAGCTGAAGGTTATTGCAAACTGCCAGGGCCCTGCTCACCTCATTAAGTCCAGGGAGCAGGGTCAGCGGCTTTTACAAGCCCCATAAAGCATTGTTCGTGGCCACTACAGCATGCAGCTGGCCCTGGCGACCAGTCCCTCCCTGGGCCCAGGACAGGAGGGGGACAAGTTTCTTCCGTAAGGAACTCATCTCCCGGATTCATAAAATCACCGGAAATGTCATGGGTGGTCGGTGCCCCAACAGATAATTACAAGGGTGACACCCCTGCCCTGGAGGCTGCTGTCAGGGAGCTGGATTCCCCTGACAGAGGCCCTGCAGCTTGCTCAGCCTTGCTGGGCCAGCACTATGTTAATAAATGCTTTGAGCCTATTATCTCACTGAGTCCTTGAAACAGCCCTATAGAGTAACACAGCCAGCCCCATTTTACAGATGTGGGAACAGAGGCCCAGACGGGTGGTCAAGGTGGAGACTGCAGAGCTGGGATTTGAACCCAGAGCTGCCAGGGCCCGAGCCAAGCTCCAAAGGGCTCCTTCGCTGACTGTGAGCACCACTCTGTGGTTTGAGCAGGGCTGTCCCGCTTTAGTGAAGAACCCCAAATGCCCCAGAGCTCCCTGCTTGGGTGCATACGTAAGGCAACAACAGCAAGAATTAACAGAGCCACAATGCAAGCTTCTTGCTGGTTCCCAGGCCTGCCTGCATGATGCAGAATCTCAGCAACCCCCAAGGACACCCCAGACATTTCTGGGAATCCTGGAGGGTGTCTCCAATAGGCTCGGAAGCCTGTCCACTCGGGTCTGTCCTACTGGTCCCAGTGAGGATGTCCCCGGTTGGCTGTGGTCACCAGGACAGGGCAGCTGCCCTCCCCTCTGTGTCTCTGCAGCTCTGCACCTCTAAGATTGAACACTCCTCTGCCCACTCAGAAGGGTCTGTCCCCACTCCCCGGCCTCCCAGGCCCCAAGACCCGTGCTCATCTGAGCATGAGTCAAGCCCCGTCCCCTCAGCAGGGAGGGAGTGGTCAAGCCCCTGGATCCGTGGCCTGGCGGTTCCAGGTCTGGGTTGGGAAGTGGCTCCCTGACTCGCCAGCCATGTGAACCTCAGGGGCCTTCCTTGCCTCGTCGGTGAAATGTCGGCCACTGTGAGGAAAAGGCGGGAGACCTCAGCCCCACCCTGCGCAGGGCCCAGTGCACAGCACCCCTCAAAGGCAGTGTTTGATGTTCTCCCGCATAATCCTCCTTGCCCACCTCCTCTCTACACCAACCGCCTCCCTCCTGTTCAACTCACCCACCTGGAAACCTAAGAAATGGGGGTGTCCCCCGCCCTGATGCCAGTCTGGACACTGCCCTACAGACAACATCCTCTGAACTTTTCTTGGGCCCCCCAGCTGCCACCCTACCCTGCTGGATGGGTCCTGTGCACCCCACAATATTCACACATCCCCCACCACACTTCACCCCAGAGCAGGCTTGGTGGGAGGGGAGGAGGAAGAGGACCCCTGGTCTGGGAGTCACCCCTGAGGCACTGAAGTCCCCTATGGGTGTGGAGGGGCACTGGGCATGAGGGGGTGTCCCGCCCACTTCCTCAGTGCAGAAATCTTGCTGGGAGACATTAGCTGGCTGATGCTGCCATAGGTGGGGGGTGGGGCGGAGGGTAAGGACTACAGAATTTCAAAAGCTGCTTTACACCACGAAAGTGTAAGCATGCACACTCATGCACACACACTCATGCATGCACACACATACACACACACACACACAGAAGGGGTCCAGCATCCTCCATGGTCCGGCTTTTCTCCGGTGTAACCAGCTATCTCAGTCACTCCCTGTTACCAGGAGAATCTGACCTTGAGTGTCCGAAAAGCTCAGATGTCACATGTGTGCCTCCGATGCCCGGGTGCTGACACATTTGTGCATGAGCAAACATCCACGTACAAGGCTGTGGACAAACAGGTCTGTATCCGTGCAGCCACAGACGCACACTTGCACTCTGTCATCACCACAGACACTTGTGCACACACAGACACACACTCTGATTTAGAGGCCTGAGACCCCTGCACCAGTGTGCTCAGGTACACACTCCACATGCATGGAGTGCAGAATGAGGCAGGTGTCCCAGGCCGCGTGCTGTACTCCAGCATCAGGTGAGCTATCGGGGTGCTGCTGCTCTGCCCCTCACTCCATGCCCTCAGAATGCCCTTGAGGGAGGGGCAGGGCTCTTCCAAGCCCTTGAAAGCCCCATGGGAAGCCCTGGGGCACATGGCACAGATTGTCTCCATCACCAAGGATACTGCATCATCACAGATACTCCATCACCATCACCACGGGGCCCACCTACAACCATGGGAGCCTGGAGCCCCCAGGGCAGGAGTGACCCTTGTGGGGTTAAGTGGGCAACCTCAGTGGGCACCCAGGAGATGGACTTCCTGGAAGGCAGGGGAAGTCTCCCCAGGAGACGGGAGGAGGGGGGGCGATAGGGAAGAGGAGCAGGAAGAAGGGGAAGGAGGAAGGAGATGGGAGGAAGAAGAGGAGGGGAGGGGCCCAGGGGAAAGAGGTTGGTAGTTATCATTGAACAGGAATCCCTACCACACCTAAGGGACCATGAAATTCACTTGTTCACTGTCTATCATTCATCGTCTAGCTGCTGACCCCCTCCTGCTTAGAACCTAGATTGGGACAGCACATTTTAGATCCTCAATAAATGTTTGTTGAATGAATGCAAGAAAGCCTAGTTCTGGGTCCTCATCTGCAACCTGGCCCTCTGACCCTCTTGATCAGCCACCTGGCTGCTGGGCCAGCCTCCCTGTGGTGTCAGGCCTAAAAATAAAATTCAGCACTATATGCCACCCTGACATCTGATGAAATCTGGAGAGCCAAGTTTCCCACCCCTCTCAGCTCCTGTGGATAAGGTCCAGCCTAACCACCTTCCCTATCAAATGGAGCAGGCGCAGCTCCTGCTGATCCCCACACAGCCAGTCACACCCTCCTGTGGGAATGAGGGCACCCCAACTTTTTCATACCCCAAAACCTGTCTCTCACAGCCCCTGGTTGTTCACACTGTTCCCAAGCGCAGCCCTGGGTGGCCCTGTGTAACATATGGTGTCCTCCTCCCCGAGTCTGTTAGTTTGTGTGACAAAAACGCAGCTGCCGTTCTCATCTGTCCTGTGGCAGGTGTTGTGTGCTCAGCCATTCTATGACTCTAGTGGGGATTCTCTCCCTCACCAATGGGGTGAGTAGAAGGGTGTTAAAAAAAACTCCTCTCCCATTGGGGAAATGGTTGGCTACCACCAGCTGACCCTCTAGCTGACCACAGATAAAAAATGAGCCCAGCCAAGACCAGAAGAACCACCTAGATGAGCCCAGCCCAAATTGTCAACCCACAGAACAGAAAGACGAGCTAAATAAATGATTGTGTGTGTGCTTTTATTATTATTATTATTATACTTTAAGTTCTAGGGTACATGTGCACCACGTGCAGGTTTGTTACATATGTATACATGTGCCATGTTGGTGTGCTGCACCCATTAACTCGTCATTTACATTAGGATTTTTTTTTTTTTTTTTTTTTTGAGACAGAGTCTTGCTCTATCTCCCAGGCTGGAGTACAGTGGCACAATCTCAACTCACTGCAAGCTCTGCCTCCCGGGTTCACGCCATTCTCCTGCCTCAGCCTCCCGAGTAGCTGGGACTACAGGCGCCCACCACCACGCCTGGCTAATTTTTTGTATTTTTAGCAGAGACAGAGTTTCACCGTGTTAGCCAGGATGGTCTCAATCTCCTGACCTGGTGATCCGCCCACCTCGACCTCCCAAAGTGCTGGGATTACAGGCGTGAGCCACCGTGCCCGGCCATAAATGGTTGTGTTTTAGGCCACTAAGTTCTGGGGTGGTTTCTTACACAGTCAAGGCTAACTGATACACCCCTCACAGGGCCGAGGGCTGTTGTGAGGGATTAAATGACAGACTGCAGGTCAAGTCCTCATAACAGTACCCAGAACAGTAAGACCTGAGGAAACAACAGCTATTTTTATTTGAAAGCCGCTCTTTGAGGCCTGCATGGAATACAGATGTAATAGAAAGTATGAAGATGCTACTAGAGAAAGACATAGAAATGGTTGCCAAATTGTCTTTAACACAAATGGCACCTTTGCTTGTGGAGGGGTTTTATCAGTCAGATAAACAGAGACCCACTGTGGTCTGGCATGGAGGGCCACAGTAGGTCTGAATCATAAAGAACAGGAACATGGAGTGTTCTCCCATTCCTTAGGGACAGGGAGATGGGGGCTCTATAAGGGAGGTGGGCTCAAGCAAAATGGTGACAACCTAGGTCCTGAATGTGAAAAGTTCTGAGAAAAGGGAAACGTTCTGGGGAATAGAGATTAAGGGTGGGGAAATGTCCTCTAACTTCAGGTTGTTTCTATGTATACTGCACAGTAGTTCACACACTGCTAGCCCCAGACCTTGAAGCAGTGCCTGAAACCCACAGTGGACTTGTGTCCATGGAGCTTCATACAGCAGGGTGTCCATGGGGTAGGTAGAGCAGGGTGGAGGTGAAGCCGGGGCATCAGCTGGTAAGATGGGTGGAGACAGAGAATCCATCTGGCAGGGCATGGCCAGACCTAGCCCCGACCCCATCCCCTGCACTGATTCCAGAGGTCCCGGGAGGGGAGGTTGCTGAATCCCCAAGGACAAGTCTGTGGGCCCAAATCATTTTCTTTGTCTGTGATAGGAAATGGAAGGTCCAGGAGGCTGGAGGGCTGGACCACACGGAAGGGACATAAAACAGAGGAAAGTTCAGTTCCTGCCCTTGGGGACTTCTCAGTCTAGAGCAGGCAAGATGAAGCAAGAGTAGAAATAATCATACCCTTGGGACCATAAGAAGTGTAAAAAGTGAAAGGCAGTTTCAGAAGAAAGTGAGGTCACATCTATTTGGGAAAGGGAGTGATGAGAAACAAAGGGAGCGTTGGAGAGGAGCGCCAGAGGAGGGGCAGAATTCATTGAACCTGCACCTTTGTGTCTCACACACAGACACCCTAACTGCCTTTCAGCAGCCAGGTGGGGGCCTCAGTGCCCCTGCTGATGAGAAAACCCTTGGGACTGTGCTTGGGGTGCCGCCTGAGAGCCCACAACTTGTTTCTGACAACATGGACATCTTTGTGCCTGAGTGTCAGGCAATGATTTTGATACTTTATTGCACATCTCCTTTATTGTTTAATAACGACAAGGAGGAAATGGGAAAACGATGAAAGGTCCAATGTTAGTAACAAAATTGATTGTTCCTCTAAGAAACAAATGGGCAAAGATGGAAACCATTGGTCATGCCAAAAGGTGTAACACTTTAGCCTCAGTTAGATGTTTGCTGGATGTAAGCCAGTCAACCATGCGCTGACTGATTGTGAAGGGAAAGGACAGAATTAAAGAATGCTTGGAATCCTGGAAATTTGTTGTTGAGAATTGAGTCAAAGTGTTATGGCAGAATTAGGGATTTTGTAATAGCTTTATCTCTCTGAGAGAAAGCACTCAATTTTTGCACACACTTCAGGAACACATTATAAAACACATAAAAACAGGCACTTTGCCAAAACCAGATGAAATCACAATGAAAGAAAACTGTAGACTAATTACTCTTGTGAGTATAGATGCAAAAATACTCAACAAAATGCTAGAGAACTGAATTCAGCAATACATAAAAAGGATTATATACCATGACCAAGGGAGATTTATCCCTGTAATGCTGGGGTGGTTTAACACCCAAAAACCAATTAATGTAGTATGCCATATCAATAGAATAAAAAACAAAAATCACACGATCATCTCAAGAGACACAGAAACGTGTCTGACAAAATTCAACACCCTTCTTGATAAAAACCACTAAACTAAACTAGGAATGGAAGGTAACTTCCTCAACCTGATAAAGGCATCCATAAAAACCCACAACTAACATCCTACTTATGGGTGAAAGACTGACTACTTTCCTTCTAATATCAGGAACAAGATAAGAATGTCTGCTATTCCCACTGCTTGTTATTTTTCACTTTTTTCTTTTTTTTCATGAGTTTTTTTTTTTCTCTTCCCACTTCTATTCAACATTGGACTAGAAGTCCTAGCCAGGGACAATTAATTAAGCAAGAAAAGGAAATAAAATTCTTCTAGACTGGAAAGGAAGAAGTAAAACTATCTCTATTTGCAGATGAAATGATCTTGTGTATAGAAAATCCTAAGAAATACAGACACACACAAAAAAACTCATTGGAGCTAACAAATAAGGTAGATTTCAGGACACAAAATCAATATTCAAAAATCAATTGTGTTTCTATACGGTACCAATAAACAAGCCAAAACTGAAATTATGAAAACAATTCCATTTACAATAGTATCAAAAAGAATAAAATACTTAGGACAAATTTCACAAAAGAAGTACAAAAACTTATACTCTAAAAACTATAAAACATTGTTGAAAGAAATTAAAGAAGACCTAAATGGAAAGATAGCCTATGGTCATGGATTGGAAGACTTAATATGGTTAAGATGGCAATACTCTCCAAATTGATCTATATATTCAAAGCAACTTCTATAAAAATCCCAGCTGCCTTTTAAAAAATTTTGCTAAAATGGGCAAATTGATCCTAAAATCCATATGGAAATTCAAGACAGCAGGAATAGCCAGAACAATCTTGGAAAGAACCAAGTTGGAAGGCTCACACTTTCTGCTTTCAAATTTATTACAAAGCTACAGTAACCAACACTGCATGGCACTGGCATAAAAGTAGACATACTGATCTGTGAAATACAATCGAGAGTCCAGAAATAAGCTCTCATATTTATAGTCAGTTGATCTTTGACAATGAATAGTCATAGCAGTATTATTCACAATAGTTAAAAGTGGGGGCCGGGCGCAGTGGCTCACACCTGTAATCCCAGCACTTTGGGAGGCTGAGGCGGGCAGATCACGAGGTCAGGAGATCGAGACCATCCTGGATAACATGGTGAAACCCCACCTCTACTAAAAATACAAAAAATTAGCCAGGCATGGTGGTGGGCACCTGTAGTCCCAGTTACTCAGGAGGCTGAGGCAGGAGAATGGTGTGAACCCAGGAGGCAGAGCTTGCAGTGAGCCAAGATCGTGCCGATGCACTCCAGCCTGGGCAAAAGAGCGAGACTCTGTCTCAAAAAAAAAAAAAAAAAAAAAAAGGGGGAAAATGCAAATGTCCATCAACTGATGAGTGATTAACAAAATGTGGTATATCCATATAATTGAATAGTGTATGATAATAAAAAGAAACAAAGTACTGATAGACACTGCAACATGGATGAACCTTGCAAACATTATGCTGAGTGAAAGGACCCAGACAGAGAAGGCCACATATTGCATGATTCCATTTTTATGAAAAAATCACAATAGGCAATTCAATTCAGAGACAGAGAGTAGATTCATGGTTATCAGGGGCTGAGGGGGTTAGAGGGAAATGGGGAATGACTGTTAATGGGCACAAGGTCTGTTTGGGGACTTACGAAAATGTTCTAAAATGCATTGTCATGTTGATTACCCAACTCTTTGAATATACTCAAAACTACTGAATTTTACATGGGTGAATTGCATGGCATGTGAATTATACATCAACAAAGCTCTTATCAAAAAAAAATAGAGCACTACTGGGTGGAAGAGAACTGATGAGAGCTCCAGGCTGAAGGATGTCAGATTGGTGGCATGCATGACAATAATTCTCCCTCGTGTGCCCACAGTGAGCATTGTTAATTATCACAGCACTCTGCTCCCTGAGCCTGTACCTTTTCCTTAGACTTCATTAAAATTAAGAGCTTCTAGTCATCAAAGGTACCATTAAGAAGGAGATAAAGCAAGCCTCAGAATACATTTTTTAAACTTCTAGAAATTAATAAGAAAAAACTGGACAACTCAATTTTTTAAAAATTGTCAAAAGACTTGAGCAGGCATGTCTTAGCCCATTCGGGGTGTTACAGCAAAATAGCTCAGACTGGGTAACTTATACACAACAGAAATGTATTGCTCAGGGTTCTGGAGCCTGGGAAGTCCAAGATCAGAATGCCAGCAGACCCAGTGTCTGGTGAGGGCTTGCTCTATTGGTGCCTCCCTTCTGCATCCTCATATGGTGGAAGGAGTGAACAAGCTCCTTTGGGCCTTTTTTTTTTAATAAGGGCACTAATCCCATTCATAAGAGCAGAACCCTCATGACCTAATTAGCTCCCAAAGGCCTCTCTTCTTAATACTGCCAAATGGAGGCTTAGATTTCAACATATGTTTGGGGATCTCATAAACATTCAGACCATTGTGAGGCACTTCACAAAAAAAGGCTATCCAAATGACAACTAAGCCTAGCAAATTTCTTCAACATCATTAACATCATTCATCATCAGGAAAATTCAAAGTATAACCTGAATGTGAGATACTCTCCACATTCAGATGGCTAAAATTAAAAGACCTGGTAATACCAAGTTTTACAAAAATATGAAGAAGCCAGAACTCTCCTCAATTGCTGAGAGCAATACAGATCATCACAGCTAGTTTGGAAAACCACTTGGTAACATTACTAGAGAGAGAGACAGAATCAAGAAATTTCACTCCTGGCATATATACCCAAGAGGAAAAGTTATTTATACCCACCAAAAGATAGACCCTGGAATATTCATAACAAACGTTCATAAGAGACCCAAACTGGAGACAACACACATGCCTTTTGACAAGAGAAGGAGTAAGTAAATTATGACAGATTTGTACATTAGAATTCGGCATAGCAATGAAAAGGAACAAGATACTATGATATCCAACAATTTGGATAACTTTGCAAGCATAAGGTAAATGCAAGGAGGTAAGGTCGTTGAATGAAGGAAGCCAGACAGCAAAGAACATGTGCTCTTTGATTCTTACACAAAGTCTAAAAAAAGTGAACCTGACCTAGGATGATAGATACCACACACCGTTATTTGGGGAGGTATTGCCTGGGAAGAGGAAACAGGGCGCCTGCTCAGTGCTCGATCTGAGTGACAGTGACATGCCTGTGAACATATGTAAAATTCCATCCAGCTGTTCACTTCTGATTTATGCCCCTGATGAAACTGAACATAAGTTAAATTAGGTGAGAGAGAAAAGCAAATCTTATCCTTCAGGCATGAAAAGGTCTCTGCCTGACTCATACCCAAGTTCAAAAATCCCAGAGAAGGGAGTCACTGGCCCAACCCAATGATACTAGGGCCAGGACCGTGGAACAACATGGCAGCCCCATAGGATGGTGAAGGCAGGGAGCGGGATAGGTGGGGAGTGCTCTTTCCAGAACAGGGAAGACAGGGGGAGAAAGGGCAGGACAAAACTAGGGTCTACTCCTTCCTTTCTCTGAGCCTTCCTTTCCTTTCCTTTCCCCGTCTGTAAATGGGAGCAATAGTACTTCCTACGTGAAAGGGTCAAGGTGAAGATTGAAGAGGTACTGGCCCTTGGGCACCCATCGTGGTGCCTGGATCCCCTTCCGTTCACCCACCTTTCCTCCCTGGGTGCCCCTACCCTCAGCTCCCCCACTCTGCCCTCTGTGATCCCCAACATGAGGCCCCATCACCATAGAATTTCAAATTACTTGTAGCTTTAGTTAATTAAATGTAAAATCATTGGAATAAAATTATACCTTCATTAGAAATTAACTCCCATTTTGGGCCCAGGATAATGACCGGGCTCTCTCTCCCCCCTTCTTCCAAACCACACACAAAATGGTCAGTTAAACTGAATGGGAAAAAAGTTTAACGACTGCACGGCAATCAAGCTTATTATTATTTAAGCACAAGCTATTACCATGTGCAATGAGGTATCAGCCAATAAATTATCTTTGAAAGAGTCAGTCCTTGTCTGAACACACACAGGCCGTTAAAGGCTGCTGCCGGGGAGGTTGTGCCAATCGCTTTCCTGGCCAGGTGAGCTGCCCCGGCCTGGGGAGCTGAGGCTGGGCCCTCCTGGTCCCGTCTCTCCGGCTGGCCGTGAACCTGCCCGTAGGACCCTGGCCCAGTCTCAGGCCCCCAGGTCAGGATCTCGGGGTCTCGGTGAAGGGATCGTGGGTGTCTCCACTGGCCATTCCCCCTCCGTGCCTCAATCCAGCCCATGCTAAGGGGAGGAAACTCGGCCCCAAGACAGAGACTGGGGACAAAAAGTGTTCCTGATAATTAGGAAGCAGAACAGAGAAAGGAGAAATAGGATGTTCAGGGTAGGGAACGGGCTGAGATGGGGCAGAGAGAGAGAGACGGGGGGAGAGGAGGGGAGAATCCTCAAGAGACATGGGGAGAAGGGGTTGGAGACAGAGGCTAGGAGGCAAGGGACAATCAGAGGAGCCTGGAGCAAGATTCACAGCAGACAAGATGGAAACAACGGAAGAGAGGGCAGCAGAACCCAGAAGGCCAAAGATAAGTAAGAAGGGAGCCAGACCAGAGAGGCCGCACTCAGAGCCGCTGCGTGCCAGGGGCTGGGAACCACAAGCCACTGGTTCCCAGAGAGACCAACCTGCCCTGTTTGTCGGGGACTGAGGAATTTCCCAGTTTAGGGGACTGTCCGTGCTAAAATCAGGACAATCCCAGATAAACCAGGATAGTTGGTCACCTTCTTTGCAGAGTCCTCACGGAAAGCAGCACTGTTATCTCCACTTGACAGGCAAGGAGGCTGAGGCCAGGGAGGTAAGGTCCTTTGTTTGAGGCTATGCAATGGCAAGGTTGGGAGCCATGGAAGGTCAGAAGTCAAAGGAGCCAGAGGCAAAGAAACACAGAAACAGAGAAGGCAGGAAAGGGTCCGAAAGCACAAAGCCAGGGATGAGACCAGTAAGGCCCCTTATCTCCTGCTCCATCTCAAGCTCAGCCTCCTGGTGTCTGCTGAAGCTTTGCCACACCTTTCTGCCTTCTCTCTGCCTCATCTCAGCCACTGACCCCCACCCCCTGCCCTATACACCTTATTTCTCCTTTCTCTGCCCCTCTTCCTATGCTTATTATTATTATTATTATTATTATTATTATCATCATCATCATTTAGTAGAGACAAGGTCTCACCGCATTGGCCAGGCTGGTCTCAAACTCCTGGGCTCAAGTGATCCTCCTGCCTTGGCCTCCCAGAGTGCTGGGATTACAGGGCTGAGCCACCGCTCCTGACCTTTTTTTGTATTTGTTTGTTTGTTTGTTGAGATACAGGGTCTTGCTCTGTCACCCAGGCTGGAGTACAGTGGTGCAATCACAGCTCACAGCATCCTCAACCTCCTGGGCCCAAATGGTCCTCTCACTTCAGCTTCCTGATTAGCTGGGGCCACAGGCACATGCCACCATGCCTGGCTAATTTGTTTTATGTTTCGTAGAGATGGGGTCTCACTATACTGCCCAGGCTGGTCTTGAACTCCTGGGCTTAAGTGATCCTTCAGCCTCCCAAAAAGCTGGGATTGCAGGTGTGAGCTGCTGCACCCCACCCCTATTCCTAATTTTTAAGACCCCCTTTGTGTCTCCAGTCTCCAGCCTGTGCTAGCTTCCCCGGCTTTCCATGGGCTGAATCAGGTGGAGACACCATGCTCAGATGTCAGCGGCATTAGGACGGAACACTTGTCAACAAGAAGCTCTCAGGATTCTCACAGCCACCAAGACTGCAGACAGCAGCCAGAACCCTCCTCCCATGGGGCTTCGGGGCTGACTGACCTGGGTTCGAGTCCAAGCTCTAGCATGGATGTACTGAGTGATCTGAGGCAATTTCTTAACCTGCCACACTCCTCTCCCCATCTGGAAAACGGAGAGGTCATTTTACAGATGGAGTATGGCACGGGCTTATTGTAAGGATTTATTGACCTCGGTGGATAAGTCCTCAGTGCCAAGGCTAACCCCAGGCAGCTATCTTGGGGGCAGAAACTTCCCCCAGACCAGGGCAGCTGCCGTGTCTCCTGGACACAAACCCTCAGTGAGTCTCTCAGCCCCAGACGGAGCGAGAGAGTGAACCCACAGGCCTTAAGCTGGAACAAGATGACCAGGGAACACAGAGAGGGGACAACAGGAGCTTGACTTCAGAGCCCCTTTTCCTCCCTAAAATAAAGACTTTCATTTGGCATCTCCCAAGAAACTCAAAATGTACATCCTCTTCTCATATCTGAGGCTCGATCATATATTTTTGTTGAGTAAAAGTCTAAATGGATGAATAAATTCATTAACCAGAAGGTCAGTGTTTTCCAGCTGACCTCTTGGCACCAGGAGCCTTCCCTGCTGGGCAGGCAAACGCAGCCTGCCACAAACTTCTGTCCAAGTTCCCTGTAGACCGACTCCCTTGAAAGTCACCTCCATCTCTCTCACAGGTCAGGCCAAGATTTAGAGATAGGGGCCACGTGTGTGCCTAGATCTGCTATCTGCCCGTGAGTGATGGGGGACACATTCCGGGGACATGTTTACTGTCACCCCGCGCCCCCCGGCCCGAGCTCCCCGCCGAGCCATCCCCTGATGATTCACGGCCCGGCTCCTGTTGGCAAATGACGGATACGGCCTTCACAGCGGGGCCCGCTGGTCACTTGTCTCAAGGAGACTGGGAAGGAAACTCAGGCACAATATAAATGGGGCCCGTGGCAGCCTCAAACACCTTGGAAAATTCCCCAACCCGGACACCGCGCCGTTTTTAAGTAATAAAACCACAGAGAGATTACATGGCCACCTGACAGCCTGCGACGGATGGCTGCCCGCGTGAACTTTTTACCTTCGGGATGGGGACCAGAGGAGAGGAAGGAAAAAAAAGAGAAAAGAACTGCCCAGCAAGCAGGCTCCTTCCTCACTGTGGCTCAAAAGTCACTGCCGTGGCAGTGGCCAGAGCTGCACTCTGAGCCCCCAGCTCAGTCATCTGGAGGGTCTCCAGGCTCGGGAGACCTCAGGCTTGGTTTCCCCACCTGGAAAATGGGGATATGGATGACTAGTTTGTTAGATTCCCAGAGTTCAGAAGCAGCTCTGAAATAAATGTTTTCAGGGTTAGAAAGGTAATCCTTGCTTTCATTCATTTATTCAGCTTTTTTTTTTGTTTTTGTTTTTTT
This sequence comes from Colobus angolensis palliatus, assembly GCF_000951035.1. Taxonomy (NCBI): domain Eukaryota; kingdom Metazoa; phylum Chordata; class Mammalia; order Primates; family Cercopithecidae; genus Colobus; species Colobus angolensis. The sequence continues at coordinate 9,271,888 of NW_012122931.1, forward strand.
TAGATGGAATCTCGCTCTGTCGCCCAGGCTGGAGTGCAGTGGTGTGATCTCAGCTCACTGCCGCCTCGATCCCCTGGGTTCAAGCAATTCTCCTGCCTCAGCCTCCTGAGTAGCTGGGGTTACAGGTGCACGCCACCACTCCCGGCTAATTTTTCTTTTTCTGGTAGAGATGGGATTTCACCATTTTGGCCAGGCTGGTTTTGAACTCCCGACCTCAGGTGATCCGCCCTCCTCAGCCTCCCAAAGTGCTGAGATTACATGCATGAGCCACCGCGCCCTGCCATCTATTTATTTATTCGTTGATTCAACAAGAACTTGTCATCATGCCTGTTTAGCAGTGAAGGTGGGGACAAGAGGGTGACAGGGTGAGGAGGTGTGGTCAATCTCTGGGAAACAACCGAAAGATACTCAGTGTAGCACTCACCAGCCGGGTGACTGTGGGCAGGTCCCTCCAGCCCTCAGAGCCTCAGTTCCCTCATCTGTCAGATAGGATCACAGTGGTACCTCCTTCGAAGTGCTGTGATGAGGACGCAGGGGGATCCCACCTGACAACCTCTTAGCACAGTGCTTGGCACATAGTAGGTACATGCCAGGCCCAGCCATCAGTCCCTTAAGTCATTTGATTAGGTTGGAGCAAAAGTAATTTCGGTTTTTGCTATTAAAATTGCAAAACCAGCCATTACTTTTGTACCAACCTAATATATATACATATATATATGTGTGTGTGTGTATATATATATATTTTTTTAGATGGAGTCTCGCTCTGTTGCCCAGGCTGGAGTATAATGGCACGATCTTGGTTTACCACAATCTCTGCCTCCTGCGTTCAAGTGATTGTTCTGTCTCAGCCTCCCATGTAGCTGGGATTACAGGCACTTGCCACCACACCCGGCTAATTTTTGTATTTTTAGTAGAGACGAGGTTTCACCATGTTGGCCAGGCTGGTCTTGAACTCCTGACCTCAGGTGATCCACCCGCCTTGGCCTCCCAACGTGCTGAGATTATAGGCGTGAGCCACCACGCCCAGCCACACCAACCTAATACCTTTGAGGTTGGAGAGTCGTTGTGCAAATCTGGCCTCTCAGAGTCCACCCTAAAGACCTGCACTTCCCAAGCTGGGTGTAAAACCATGAACCTCTCTGGATAGCACAATCTAATGCTTCATGGTCCAGCAAGATTTTCGCTTCTTTGCACAATAGTATTTCCCTGGCCCGGGATGCTGAGCTCTTAGTATGATAGATTCTTGTTCTTGCTCTTCATGGATAAATAGTAACCATAGGATAGACCACTTATGGAGCAGCTGCTGAATCCCACCCAGTCATAGCTCCGGATGCTTCACATATATCTTTTGTGAAGACCTCAGTTCACCCCAGACGATACCAGCATGTGTTGGTATGCGCCTGAAGGAGTTCACAGTGGTGTTTGGACTAGTGCAGCAGTAAGGCTACCCAAAGAGAAAAGGAAGATGATGCAACAGTAGACCAAGGGGCTGATCGCTGTCTCACCCACAAACAGCTTTATCATCTTGCCATCTTAGAATGCTCTATGCATGCAGAAAGGAAGGAGGGTGCTGGAGTGGCAGGAAATCTGAGCCTGAGGCTAGCAGGGAACCACTCCCTAAGGAGACCCCCTTGGTATTGGTGGCTCTGAGCCTCCTAAGCTGGTTGCCCTCCATCACCCCTCAAAAGCCACTCTCTTTTCTGCCCTGGTCTGTGGGCCTTCGTGGATGGCATCCAGCTCTCTTGCCCTCTGGCTGTCAGTTCAGCCTATGGTAAACACTGGCAGGAGATGGGGACAGGCACTGCGGACATGGGTTGGGGCATTTATTCCCCCAGCTCTATCCCTGCTGGGATCTGGGTTGGCAGTGCCTCATTCCTCTGCAAGAGACACAAGACCCATCAGGAAAACCCTTTCCTTCAGCTATTGCTAAGGGACAGCCCTCTGCTCTTTTCCCATGTCCCTCAGCCTAGAGAGGAATGTCACTTCCCATGGTTGGCAGCTGAGACCATCCATGTTGGTCTCTGAGCCTGCCCATGCCTTTCTAAGTAAAGCCTCATTAAAACCTCTTCAACTGCTGGGTGTGGTGCTTGTGCCTATAATCGCAGCACTTTGGGAGGCCAAGGTGGGAGGATCACTTGACCTAGGAGTTCAAGATCAGCCTGGTAATATAGTGAGACCTCAGTCTCCCACAAAAAATAAAGCAATTAGCCGGGTGTGGTGGTGTGCACCTGTAGTCCCTGCTACTTGGGGGGCTGAGGCGGGAGGATCACTTGACCTCCTCCAGGAGGTCAAGGATGCAGCAAGCTGTGATCACACCACTGCACTCCAGCCTAAGCAACAGAGCAAGACCCTATTTCAAAAAAAACCCCACAAAACCTAAAACCTCTTCAACTGCCATCAGCTTCCTGCCAGGGTGTTGGCTGCTTCACCTGGGAAGTGAAAAACTGAGCCCAAGGCGAGGTGGGAGCTGTGGCTCTGATGCGAGACCTGGCGGGTTCACTGTCTCCCCAGGCCTGCAAATCCCTGAGGGCCCTACGGGGCGCGGCTGTTCTCAAACTGTGGTCAGAAGGGCCTGAGGCTGAGGCCACAGTGAGACCGCCACCCATCACATTGACACAAAACCGAGGTTTTGTCCCACCCCAGCCCTCTGCAGTGACACCATGCTGTCACCCAAAAGCCCCCAGTCCTCTGGGATTTCAAGGGAGCAAGGGATGGTTGAGAAGCTGACATGGCCCTGCAAGAGAGAACCTGAGCAGACCCCTGGCCTGCAATCAAGAGAAGCATATACATACTAAAGTCAGGGAAAGTAAGGAATTCACTGGAAGCATAAAGGGGAATCTTCTAGAACCTAAAGACGGGAAGCACAGCCAGGCCTGGTAAGGGACTGGAACTGGGTCTGAGAGCCGGGGGGAGCCCTGGCATCCGTGTCTTCTCTCTGCCTCTGTCTCTCCCCGCCTCTCAGTCTCTGTCGCTGTCTTTCTCTCCTCGCCTCTCTCTGCCCTCTGCTCCATGGCTCTTTCTGCTCCTCTGTGAGCATGCCCAACTCAGCACCCCGGGGATCTGCCTGGGGGTGTTCTGAACCCCAACTCCAAACCCGGACCGACCGTGTCACGTGCCTACCTCTGATCCAATCTGCTGTGGCAAGGCCAGGGTGAGCGAGCCCAGGGTGGTCTGTGGGTGTGACTGGTCCTCCGTGCCTGCCCCTGCGGGCTCCTGGGGAAATGCAGGAAGGGGGCTGGATGAGTAACCATGGTGAACACCCATCCCCAGGGAGCCCCAACCCTTCAAGTCAGGAGTTTCCCAGAAAGGCCGAGTCCTCCCAAGGGCCTGGTGACTGGAACGCAGGCTCCTCTAAGACAAAGGTGGCAGTAGTGGCAGGCAGCCAATGGCTCTGCAGGAAATGCAACCCGTGGAGTTAAACCCAAGAAAGGAGCCATCAAGGAGGATCAGGCCGGGAAGTTGGGCACAGCTATTAGAGGAACTGCCACACGCCACTTGTGAAGACTTATTGTCAGATGGGAAAAGATGTCCAAGGCTGGCCCGGTGCAGTGACTCACACCTGTAATCCCAGCACTTTGGGGGGCCAAGGCGAGCAGATCACCTGAGGTCAGGAGTTTGAGACCAGCCTGGCCAACACGGTGAAACCCCATCTCTACAAAAATACAAAAATTAGCCAGGCATGGTGGTAGGTGCCTATAGTTCCAGCTACTCAGGAGGCTGAGGCAGGAGAAGTGCTTGAACCCAGGGGGAAGAGGTTGCAGTGAGCCAAGATCATGCCACTGCACTCCAGCCTGGGTGACAAAGTGAGACTCTGTCTAAAAAAAAAAAAAAAAAAAAATTGTCCAAGGTTAAGTAGAGAAACCAGTAACACCACCCAAGGTTTCAGAGAGGGCTCAGGCCATTCTGTTCCACTTCTCTGTGTGACATCAGCAAATTTTTAACTTATCTGGGCCTCAATTTACTCATCTGGAGGAATGGAGATAATTTAAGTATTCAGTAATTATTAGTAGAGATGATGAGGAAAATGGCAAACATATCATTGTCTAATACAATTATCTAGCATTCCCTAGGTTATTATCTGCAGAATATTGTTCTCAGAGAGTCTATGTGATCAAATAAGTATGGGAAACTACATGTGATATGATTTGGCTGTGTCCCCACCCAAATCTCGAATTGTAGCTCCCATAATTCCCATGTGTTGTGGGAGGGACCCAGTGAGAGGTAACTGTAGCTCCCATAATTCCCATGTGTTGTGGGAGGGACCCAGTGAGAGGTAATTGTAGCTCCCATAATTCCCATGTGTTGTGGGAGGGACCCAGTGAGAGGTAATTGTAGCTCCCATAATTCCCATGTGTTGTGGGAGGGACCCAGTGAGAGGTAATTGAATCATGGGGTGGATCTTTCCCGTGCTGTTCTCATGATAGTGAATAAGTCTCACGAGATCTGATGGTTTTATAAAAGGGAGTTCCACCACACATGCCCTCTTGTCTGCCGCCACGTAAGACATCCCTTTGCTCTTCCGTCGTCTTCTGCCATGATGTTGAGGCCTCCCCAGTCATGTGGAACTTTGAGTCCATTAAACCTCTTTCCTTTATAGATTACCCAGTGTTGGGTGTGTCTTTATTAGCAGCATAAAACGGAATAATACAGCAAGCATACTCACAAATGCACACTGATGGGTTAAAGGCTCTGAGAAGTCCCGTGGTAATGAAATCTGACTTATTTCAGTCAACCAATGTTTTCCAAACTTACTTGAGTATAGAACCATTTATTCACAGGATCCTTATTAACATCATTGAGCCATTAGGAAATGTTGGAACTATGATCCCATTTTAATCATATGTAATAAAACATGGTTCATAGACTCATGTGCATTTGGGTACTGGTTAGGACTCTTGTTTCAAACAACAGACCTCTCTAAATGACCTGGCACAAGGAGGATTTTTCCCCCGGGACATGGGGATATCAAGGCATCCCTGAGAGACAGAAACTGCAAACTAGACAGCCTTCAGAACTGGCTCCTTCCCTCTTCCCCCTCCTCTTTCTGAGACGCAAAGGCTCAACTCCCAAGGTCTCCAGCTTTGGTCCTGGCCCCTGGAGAGACCTCTCGTCCCAGGCCCACTTGGGGTCTGATGTCCAATCCACCTGGAGGGTGCGGGACAGCAGCACATGGGATAAACTGGGCTGCTAAGGATTTCCCCAGGGATGGGAAGAAGGTTCTGGAGACAGAGGAGGAATACCACTCAGTGCTGGGTGGTAATCCCCTAGAAGGACTCTGCCAAGTGAAAGGACTTGGGCCAGGGCACCAGAAGAGGTTTCCTGGGAGATGGTGGCATCAGAGACCGCAGAACCGCCTGCTGCCAGGAGCCCACTTCAGTGTGCCTGCAGCCCCTTCTTTAGACACCGGTAACAGAAGAGCGAGAGGGAGGCATGGTCCTTCCCTTTCATCTTCTCCACTTGGAGGTGGAGAGTTTGGCTACTTCCTCCTCAAGTCCAAGGGCATCTCCCCTCCAGCCCAGGTGCCTGCAAGAAGGGGAGACCAGTTTTCCTGGCCAAGTGCCTGAGCACTGGCCTGGCCTCCCCCGCACCCACTGAATCCAGGAAAAGGGCTTACGGTTGAGAGGGTAGGGCTTGCCCAGGGGTTGGGTACGAGGACCACCTCCAAGTGCCCAGGCCTAAGCTCTGTGCCCAGCTGCAGCACGTGCCCCCGGACCCAATAGCTGAGGACCACCAAGGCAGGGCAGATTTAGGGCCATGGTATTGTGGGGACTACCACAGCCTGGGGAAAAGGGACCACACAGAAGAACTCAGCAGCAAGCTGCAGCTGGGGGCTGACCACAAGGTGTGGCTGAATCATGAGGGGTCAGCAAGGCCTGAGAGGGAGGCCAGCGGGAGTCCCTGGCTCACCCAGGAGACACTGTGGAACAGCCATCCATCCAGGCACAAGTTGCAAGTTGCCTCAGCAGCCACAACCCCCAAAGAGGCTGCACAGCCCTGTCTGCCCAGTGCCAGAGCCAGACACTTCCAGGAAGGAGTGGGGAGAAAGGGGGCATCCCCTCCTAGGCTGCTAGACTGTGGACCAGCCTGCACCCCTCCCCCAGGGCAAAAGGGTCGGGGGTGGGGGTCAAAGGGACAGAAGGACAAGCTTTGAATAGAATGTGGGTTGGAGTGTTAAAATACACGGGACTGAGTCTTCTACGCCAGAGTGAGCCAGTATTAATAACCCAAAGTGGAAAATTACGGAATTGGACTGAGATGTCATTTATGGACTCACCACCCAGCAAGAAGGGAGAGAGGGTAGTTTAGAGAGAGCAGAGTGTGGCAGTTATTGGGAAAAATAAAACCATTTCATGTTTATACCCCTAATGAGTGCAGATGCCTCTAAACTGGTTACACTTGACTTTTTTTTTCTTTATGCTTTTCTGTATTTTCTAATTTTCCTGCAATGAGCATGTATTACTTGGGTAATCGAGAATAAAAAACTTTAAAAGGAGTCAGGTGGGGAGAGTCTGTGAGTCCCTGAGCATTACACAGCCATGTGTTTCTGGGCACAGATTCTACTGGCCAGGTTCTTGGGGACCTCAGGGTAGGGGCCAAGACACTGAGGGTAACATATGCCCCAGATGTGCCCCCAGAGGAGGCTGGGAGGGAGCAAACCCAGGCAGCAGACCATTCTGCCATCAGGCAGGTGCCGTGATCCCACAGTAGGCTAGAAAGTTGGGAGGAGGTTGGTAAGAGTCTCAAGTTGGCAGCCCTGTGCAGGGCTGAGCTAGGAGCAAGGCTTCTGTTCTGTGTGTGGGGTCGTGGTACTGGGGAAGTTCTGAGGGGCTTGATTTGCATCCTGCCCCGCCCTTTACCAGCTAGGGATGCCAGGTCTCCCCTCAGAGGGCAGACTGAAAACTGAACAAGGGAGTGTCCATTCCTGGTCTAATGAGAATTGGGGCTGGCCACAATGGCTCACGCCTCTAATCCCAACACTTTGGAAGGCCGAGGCGGGTGGATCACCTGAGGTCAGGAGTTCAAGACCAACCTGGCTAATATGGTGAAACCCCGTCTCTACTAAAAATACAAAAATGAGCGGGCGTGGTCGTGGGCGCGAATAGTTGATTCGGGAGGCTGAGGCACGAGAATCACTTGAACCTGGGAGGCAGAGGTTGCAGTGAGCCAAGATCAAGCCACTGCACTACAGCTTGGGTGACAGAGCAAGACTCCATCTCAAAAAAAAAAAAAAAAAAAAAAAAAAGGATGGGTGGGGTGGGATACCAGGGGCACTTGGAACCTCAGCTGGTAGGACCAGGTCATGTGTCTGGCTTCCAAATGGGCTGGTGTCTGACAAACTCCCCTGGTCAGGGTATGCTCAAGCACAGATGGAAAAGGGGTCACTAGGACCACAGACTCAGGAAGCACAAAGGCCTAGCTCTGAATCCCAGCTCCACGGTGGCCGTGTGACCCTGTGTGAGCAGCTTTCCCTCCCAGAGCCTCGTTTTCCTCATCTGTAAAATGGGTATAATAGTGGTAAACTATCTGTGGTAGATTGCGTTCGTGGGCACAGTTCTTCACCTCTCCTGGTAGCCACACTCATTGCCATGTGACTTTGCCATGTCTCTCACTAAAGATTAGGCAAGAAATTGTTTCCACATTTCACTTTAAACTTGGGGTCTGACTTGCTTTGGCAACAGAATGAGGAAGAACGGAGGGAAACCAGCTTGGGGCTTAGGCCTCAAGAGGCCTCGGGTGTTTCCATGTGCTCTCTGGTGCCTCCACCATCTACCTGAGAAGAATGTGCCCCTGCTGGTGCTGGTCCCAGGAAGAGGATGGAACCCGTGGATCAGAGCCTAATTGCCCCAGCTGGGCCCAGACAAGAACAGCTAACTTGGCCAGGCACAGTGGCTCACACCTGTAATCCCAGCACTTTGGGAGGCCAAGGCGGGCAGATCACTTGAGGTCAGGAGTTCGAGACCAGCCTGGCCAACATGGTAAAATCTCGTCTCTACTAAAAATACAAAAAAAAAAAAAAAATTTAGGAGGGCGTGATGGTGCGCACCTGTAATCCCAGCTACTCAGGAGGCTGAAGCAGGAGAATTGCTTGAACCCGGGAGACAGAGTTACAGTGAGGCGAGATCATACCATTGCACTCCAACCTGGGTAACAAGAGCAAAATTCCGTCTCGAAAAAACAAAAAAATTTACAAAAGTTAGCCAGGCATGGCGGCACATGCCTGTAATCTCAGCTACTCAGGAGACTAAGGCAGGAGAATTGCTTGAACTTGGGAGGTGGAGGTTGCAGTGAGCCGAGATCGTGTCATTGCACTCCAGCCTGGGTGACAGAGTGAGACTCTGTCTAAAAAATAAATAAATAAATAAATAAATAATAATCAGCTAACTCCCAGGCAACCTCAGCTCTGGAAAAATGGGGAAATAAATGATCTCTATTTTAAGCAGCTGAGTTTTGGAGTTGCCTGTTATGCAGCAGTCTGTGGTCATAGCTGACTAATACATTTCCTCATGGGATCACAATGCCTACAAAGGCTGAGCTGTGTCAGGTGAGTGCTCACTAAATCTTCAGCTGCTTTTATTGTGATTATTATCATTGTTGTTATTACTATCAACTCTTGGAGGGGAGGAAGGCCTGGGGGGCAGAGATCAGGAGATGAGAGCTCTGTACAATTCCCACATTCATCAAGTCTGCCCAGAGACAGCTCCAAGCGACAGGTTCTTACATCTAGGTGGTTGCTTTTATTGCACTTTTGAAATCCATTCCAATTAGAGAGTGAGATTGTGGTTCCTGCTATCCCAGACAGGGCTGAGACAAGCAGGGCTCAGGACCCCCAGGCAGAGGCTTAAGCATTTTATAATAATCATATTTCATATGAAGTTTTAGTTTCACTTTCTTCAAATTAAGTCTCAGCAATAAAGCGATCGATTCCCTCTCCCGGAAAACAGTGCTGAATTCCACCTGGCACCTGCTGGAGCTCCCCTCTCCACCCTGCAAGACCTTCACCCTCTGATCCTGGGTAGCTGCAACTTGGAGGCCCTGTCTGTGTGGTTGGCTGACCCTGAGGACCCCAGGGAGTGGTCTCCCCAGCCACGACTGGCTGGAGGGAGGCTCTGTCCTCAAGTCACCTCCAGGGCAGCTGAAGGAGCTTCCAGCCAGGCCCCAGGTGTCAGGGGAAGTAGGATGCTGTGGGGGAAGGGGCTGGAGCCGATGCTTCCTCCTTCCTGCTGGCTGTCCCTCATCAAGGCACCCAGCCGGGAGGGCCCTACTTGGCTTTAGGAATCATCCGTGGAGAAACCAAAGAAGTAAGATGCCACGGTCCTAGCTTTGGTGTCAAACCTCGGTGCAGGAACTCAGCAAGGGCGACTGGAAGGCAAATGAGAGAAGGAAAAATACCTTTCCTGCTTGCTCCCCTTCCATCTATCCCCCAACCCCACTCCCACCCCCAGTGGAGGCAGACAACAGGCAGGAGCAACTTGGAGGAAACAGAAGAGGGCCTGGCCGGCCTCCACACACTGCTTCCCCTACCCACTCTTCTCCAAGAAGATTCCAGAGCTGAGGTTGCCTAGAATCGAGTTCTCACAAGAGTCTGCTGGGAGTGGGCATCCTGGTGGGACCCGGGAGGCACCAAGTTTCTCTGCTTTGGGACCCCCAAAATCGTCGTTTGAGGTCTTGGGTCACTTTTCTCCACTTCCTGTGATGAATGTTTCTACCAGATGGAGAAATCCTGAATTTGACCAGCTTTACCTGGATTATATTTTTGGCATCAGGAAGAATACGGTCTCATTCACAATGAAAGTAGTAGGGAAAAAGAAGAAAGTAAAGAAGCTAAATGATTGGGCACTGCCTCTGCCAGGCCCAGTCCAGGCACTCTGCATAGTGTCTGACTTGAAACCCACAACACCCTGCAAGAAAGGAGCACTCACTGAGGCCCAGAGACGTTAAGACACTCACATAAGGTCACACAGTCTGGAAGTGGTGACGTCAGTGTTCAACAGCGAGACCCCACCCACAACCTCTTCTCCACATGGCCTGAAGTGACATTTTTATTCATCTGAGTGTGTGACTGTGAAATTCAGCCTGACTTCACAGGCCCTGGGCAGGGACCCAGAGATAGATGGTTTTAATAATATGGTACTGGCTGGCCGGGCATGGTGGCCCATACCTGTAATCCCAGCACTTTGGGAGGCCAAGGCGGGTGGATCACAAGGTCAGGAGATCAAGACTATCCTGGCTAACACAGTGAAACCTTGTCTCTACTAAAAATACAAAAAATTAGCTGGGTGTGGTTACAGGCACCTGTAGTCCCAGCTACTTGGGAAGCTGAGGCAGGAGAATGGCGTGAACCCAGGAGGCGGAGCTTGCAATGAGCCGAGATTGCGCCACTGCACTCCAGCCTGGGCAACAGAGTGAGATTCTGTCTAAAATATATATATATATATGTGTGTATATATATATATATATAAACAATAATAATAATAATAATATGGTACTGGCTGTGACGGTGTTGGTAGGTAGGGGGAGCAGGGCTCGGTGACAAAGCCCCTCATGCCACAGACTCTTACATTCATGAGTGATTTCTTCTCCAAACAGCTCGTGAGTGCCTACTGCGTGCCAGGCTCCGAGCTAGGTCCTAGGGATTCAGCAGGGAGTTAGATCCTGCTCAGACTCTGCAGGGCCCAGGAGGTTGCTGGGGAGAGAGAAACAGAATGGATTACACATAATCCTACCATTGCAAATGGCACCAAGGGCTGTGAACATACAAAAATAGCAGGGTTCTGGGAGGGCGTATTAGGGTTCCTGACTCAAAGACAGGACTGGGGGCTGAGATCTCAAGGTTGAGGAAGAGGAGCAAAGGGAGGCAGAGAACAGGAGTTGAGGCTGCTCAGGGGATGCAGCCCCCCTACGCAGGCCCCGGGAAAGGCATGGCAAGGAGCTAGTCTGTGTCCTGTGAGCAATAGTCCACCCTTCTGTGGTCACAGCAAATCAGGGGCCAAGCTGCCAACAGCTTCCAGGCCTCTGCTACCCTGCTTTTATCCATAGGGGTTTAGATGCCCGGGGGTCCCTCAAGGACAGAAGGGGCTCCTGGCCCGTCCCAGCCGCAGGCTCTTCTGGGCAACAAGTCCTTCTGTTTATGGGTCTTGCAGCCACCTGAGCTGTCCCCATTGGATGGACCTGCCCACTCTTCTCTCCTTGGGGCTGTCCCCATCCATACCACCTCCTCCGGGCTGGGAGGCCACCAAGAAATCACCAGGAGGCTCCTGGGGGAAACAGACCTAGGCCCAGCTCTGACCACCAGCTGCTTCCCAGACTCTTGTAAACTGCAGAGTATAAGGGAGCAGCCCCCAGGGGCTCAGACCACGGAGTTATCCAAGGAGGAGCAGCTGAGGTGCTCCTGGCAGCACAGCTTCTATGGCCCCCGCCCAGGAGGGCAACCCGACTGCTGGTCCCCAGGCAGGGCCACTCCTCCCCAGCTGGAACTGAACCAACCCACCGGCCACCATGAAGGGGCTCTCCAAGCCAAGAACGTGAGTGCGTTAATTAATGAATTAGCTGTTTAATTAACATAATTAGGCCTCATTATTTTCCTTGCATCTATCGTCAGTTTTCAGGCAATTAAAGTAAATCCTGGTGGAGACGGGAGGATCTGTGTTGTCACCACCGGCATGGGGTGGAACTGCCAGGCCTGACCCCACCCTCCGGGCACCAGCCCAGCCTTGGGGAAGGAAGGCAACGGGAAAAGGAGCGTGCACACCTGCATGTACACACGTGTGCACACACACACACACACAGATGCATGCACACACCCACATATGCACACACACATACACACACGAATGCATGCACACATGCATACACACATGCATGTGCACGCACACACACATCCATGCACGCACACACGCATATACACACTCATGCACGCATACAGGCGTGCACACACACATACACGGATGCACGCACACACACATCCACACATGCATGCACACACACGCACACATCCACGCATGCATGCACGCACACATACACATGCATGCACGTACACACATGGATGCATGCAGGCACATACACCACACCCCAAGTTGGAGGGCCCCCAAGTTTACAGATCACTTTCCATTCATCTATTGAGCTCTATGATGTGCCAGGCACATGCAGTTGAAACCAAGGCAAGCAGGGAAATTGAGGGCTTTTAAGGTAGACCCCCCAGGAACCACAGCCCACAGCCATCAACCTCACCAAGGAGAGACCCCAGCCCTGCTTCAGGCCAGGGAGGACTAACGAGCACAACCGGATCCACCCTCGTCCTTGCAGGAGTATGTCTCAGCGTCCCCTCTCCTGTCTACGCAAACTCGCAACTTAGCCAGCCTGTCCGTGAAAAGTTTATACAAAAGGTTGTTTTTTACAACATGGTGGTCTATCCTAGAGCCCCCTGGCTTTCCAAGAGAGACCTGCCTTCACGGAAATATGTATTCAAAAAGTCAACGTGTTTGGGAAGTTGTTCAACAGTCTGGGTACTCATCCTCCTGACTCTCTTCTCATTGAATTTCACTGTCCTCATCCTGCCCACAAGGGGAGAGGAGGGCAAAGACTGCTCAGATCGAGGGGCATCTGCCTGGGCACTTGGGCACTACAGGGTTTGCCCACCTGTCTCTCAGGTGTGCAGTTGGGTTCAGGGACCTGGGTGCAGGATTCTGTGTTTATCACTGTTTAATTTTATCTGAGTCCACTCAGTCCATCACCCAGTATGCTCAGTATTTTTTATTTAGATTTGACTTAGATCTAATCAATTCTACTTTCTCCCCTTCAACAACAACAGAAACCTGTTCCTACACAGACACATGGAGGTTCTTGACATAGCTTCTATGTCCTCGTTCAAATCACTGATGCAAATGTTGAATGACGTAGAGCCCTGTGGCCTCCCACTAGAGACTGCCCCTAGATCAACAGTCTCTCAACTGAGGATGTATCCAAATCTGGGTGGGGTGAGGGTCGCCTTTTTTTTTTTTTTTTTGAGATGGAGTCTCGCTCTGTCTCCCAGTCTGGAGTGCAATGGCGCAATCTGGGCTCACTGCAACCTCCGCCTCCCGGGTTCAGGTGATTCTCCTGCCTCAGCCTCCCGAGTAGCTGGGATTATAGGCTTTTGCCACCACACCCAGCTAATTTTTGTATTTTTGATAGAGATGGAGTTTCACCATGTTGGCCATGCTGGTCTTGAACTCCTGACCTCAGGTGATCGGCCCGCCTCAGCCTCCCAAAGTGCTGGGATTATAGGCATGATCCGCTGTGCCCGGCCAGGGCTCACTTTTTCAAACTGCATCCCCTCTTCCTCTTCCATGTCCCCAGCCCATGACAATCACATCCTCAGAACCAGGTGGCTGATGGGAGCAGAGAAGAGGTTGTGACCCACAAGCCCACACTAAACCCATGACTGTCATTAGCATCCCTGGGCCCAGTTGCCCAATCACCACTGAAGCCCCAGGCTGGGGACTTGTCTCTAGCTCTCTCCAGCTGTGTGGCCGAAGGCAAGTTCCTTCATTTCTCTGATCTGTTTCCTTACCTGTAAGATGGTATCTACCTCATGCACTGTCGTGAGGATCCCCAGAGATGCTGCACATCACAACCAGCACTCAATCGAGTTTGTCTCAATCCCCTTCCCTCCCTCAGATCCATCAGCTGCCAACCCACAGATCATTCTCGGCTCACTTGTTTATTCCATGGCCACTCGCACTGTTGGTGAGTTTCTTCCCTGTCTCAGGATCTCTCCATCATGAGTCCATCTCGCCTCATCTCCACTGGTAGTTCTTATTATTAACCCATTTTGCAGACAAGGAATTGAGGCTGAGAGAAGCGAGGTCACATGCCCTGGAGCACAGTCTGTGAGTGGCAGATCAGAACTCAAACCCAGCTCCGTCTGCCTCCAGAGTGGGGCAGGACCTACTACAACCAGGCTCTGTTCCAGGACAAGATTGGCAAAGCCTTCTGCCTTAGAGGTGTGTGTTCTAGTGAGAGAGATCCAAACAAATATAAAATATGATATGATTATATACTTGAGGCTTCAAAAACAAAGAAAGCAAATAATCATAGCAGTGGGAAAAGGAGATTAAGGATGCTGGGAGGAACCTCCAGGACCAGTGTTCAGGGACGGTTCTAAAGAGATGCTACTGAGCACGGGAAGGTATCAGAGAGGGAAGGGGGTATCTGCAGGTACAAAGACCTGAGTGTGCTGGAGGAAGAAGATGGGCGGGAGAGACTCGCAGGCCCAATTATGAGAGGCTAGTGAGGTATGGCCGGGATTTGGATCTTGTTGGGATCAGGAGGTACGAGCTGAAAAGTGCCATATCTGATGAATACTTAGAAAGATCCCTGATGATGGCCGGGCGCGGTGGCTCATGCCTGTAATTGCAGCACTTTAGGAGGCCGAGGAAGGCGGATCACCTGAGGTCAGGAGTTTGAAACCAACCTGGCCTCATCACAGAATCTGCTAGAGAGTTTAGGAATCAGAAAGTGGCCACGGCACTCGCCGGCAGGAACCCTGCTGAGCCCTTCTCCTGTGGTTTGGGAAGGGCCTCTCTCAGGGCATCTTAGCCCCCGATACAGGTGCCTTCCCAGGCCCTCAGGGGCAGCAGGCGACCTGCGCTTGGGTGGAGGGAAAGAGCTCCAGTGCCCGACCCTACCTGCTGCTCTGTGCAGCTGCCCCGGCAGCCTGGGGCTTCCTTGCTTGCAGGCCACAGATGGAACTCGTGGTTCCACCAGGCTGGGCCCTGGCAGCGGGAAAGAGGGAGACTCTGCCTGCCAGGCTGCCTGAGCGGGACCGGGACTTCCCGGTGGGGTGGGGTCTCTGGGGCCGCTGCCTGGCGCAGTTCACTGCAGAGTGAGCCCAGGGCTCCCCTGGGCAGGGCCAGGCCCCCTGGGCGTCCAGAGAGCTCGTTATCCCGTCAGTCCCGAAGCCGCACCTGCTCTCCTGGTCTCCTGTGATCTCAATTAATCCGTCCTGCCCTGGTTAATTAGCAGGGTTAATTATGACGGCTGCTGCCGCTGAAGCCTTGCGAGGAAAGCCCGGCCAAGTGGCGGAGCTGAGACCCAGCCTGGGGTGGCGCGGGGGCGCCTCCCTCTGCCTCTCCCCACAGGCTGCCCTGCCCTTCCCAGGGCCAAGGCCAAGGATCTCAGGAAGTCACTGGGGCTGTGACTCCCAGGGCCAGGCCTAGCAGGGCCAGGGCGATGCCCTCAGTCATCACCTGAGGCAAGGAGACGGGGCCGTGACCCTGGGGTTGGGCTCCCCTGGCCGGGCTTGTCGTGTCACACCTTAGCCCTCGGGCTTGTCGTGTCACACCTTAGCCCTTGACCCTGCTGTAATCATGATCACACACCAGATGACACCAGCACTCCATCTTGGCAGGGACCCCTTGGCCCCCTGGCCCAGCAGACTCTGAAATGAGTCCACCCGCCCCCAGCCCCTTCCTCATCTGCCATCTCCTCCAGTCCCAAAGACCACTGTGCCCGGGAGACAGGACCAGAGAGGGAGCTGGAGTCAGGAGTGGGACTGCTGTGGCCAGGCCCTTGGCCGGGGCTGTTTCAGGTCCTCTCCTGCTGCTGTTCATCCGTTTCCTCATGGGCCCCATCCTGCACCCTTCCCCCAAACCCATCTGATCCTGGCTCAGGGCAAACCAGGTGTTGTGCCGAACTCGTGTCAACCTCAGCAGGGCAGGCACCAGGTTCCAGAGGCTGAAGAAGACACCCACAGCCAGCAAACCAGCCTTGGGGTTGCCAGGGACTTACATGCAGGGCGGAGAGTCTAGCTTGCGGCGGGCCGGGCGGGAGAACTGCAACCATGGCAGAGAGCGCGCAGCTTTACATAGTTTTCAATTAGCGCCATCCACCTAACAACCTCCAGCTGGCAACATTCACGGCCTCAATCCTGCATTTCACAGGATGGGCCGGGGTCTCAGATGTTCCTATAGACAAGGAATGAATCTCCGGGTTGGCAACTCCTGGATTCCCTAGCTCAGAACCCACTTTCAGGTGTGTCTGCCATACAGGGGCATTCTAAGGTCATGCTTAAGCTACTGCTATCAGGGGCATTGACCCTACACCAGACAACTCCAGCCTCTTCCTACAGTTGAGCCTACAGACCCCCTCCCCACTGGCCCAAGACCCCTGAGCCCTTCCCTATCTCAGCTCCCACATCCCCAGTCCCCTGCCTCGTCCTCTCCTTCTCTGGCCTCCATGCCTTCCTCACCAGCCTGGAGCTGGAGTTCAGAGAGTCACCAAGCAAGGACAGGAACCTGACTCAGCACAGGCCCCCATCCAGGCTGGACAGACACCGCCCACTCCTGCACGCACCTCCACTGGGCACCCATCCATTATCCTCCTCGCCAAAACGTGATCCATTATCACCGCCAGCGCCTGGCAAAATGTATCATTACCTGCACCCTGGGCACTTCCCAGATCAATCCACTTCTTAAATGTAGTAATAGAGAAGAGGATTAGGTACTAGAAAACTCATTATGAAAATGGCGTACTCAAATTCTTTAAAGGTGATATTTCATAAAATATACCCGGCCTGCCGTGTGCCTCAATCATTCTTTTTAATAGCTCTGTAGCAGCCAGAAAATAAAGTATTCATGAAGATTGAAGAAGATGATCCCATGAACTTCAATTTAATTGGTGCAAATTAAAACGATCCATCTTTTCGTACTGTCCGTCTATCTCCAATCAGCCCAACGCCGCACGTCCGGCACCCTGATTACAATTATCTTTTAATAGGAAAACTTGTCAGTTTTTGTGTGATTTACATAAGCTTGAGCAAACTTATGAGTATCAGATAGGGCTTTGGTGTGTGATTTCCTCTCCCCAGCTCCTTGGCTCTGGGGACGGCCAGGTGGGGGCAGGGGCGGCAAGGTCCAGGCAGTGGGGGAGAAGCTGGGGATGGGTGTAAGGCATCCCTGAGCCTGCAGTTCTGCCAGAGATGGGGCCGGGTGAGAAAACTGCATGCGCCACATCAGGCTGCAGCCCCTGGCTGCTTCCTCCGGGACCACAGTAGCTGGACGTAGAGCCAGATAGGGCCTCTTCAAAGAGGCCACAGAACCCACCTCAACCTCTCACTTTTGGAGGCCGCACTCTCTCCTCACCATCTATTCCCCACTCACGCCCCCTCCCTAAAGAGGTTATTGCCTCCCTAAAGAGCCTGTGGGGACAGACAAATGAGATTTTCCGGTGATGACAAGCCTGGAGACAAAGTCAGCAGGAAACTGAGCATAATAAGAGAGGCGTGGACAGGGAGGAAAGGCAGCTGCTTGCATCCCCTAGGGAGCATGGGACTGGGAGGAGGTGGATTTTAATTCAACGGAAACCATCCTACCTGCACCCGTGCAAGACGCAGCCACCAGTAAGCAAGTGGCGTCTTAGACTGCGTCAGTGGAGACATCATGGCTGGAAAGATGGAGGTGATCTTTCCACCCACATCTGTGCTACCTGGATCACCTCTGACACGTTCATGTCCTCATCCACCCATTCATTCATCCCTTCATTCACTCCACACACATTTACTGAGTTCCTACTAAGGGTCAGGTGCTGAAGACCAAGCAGTGAACTCAGTGAGAGGCCAGGTGAATACAGCAGAAAAGCAGCCCAAAGCTGCAGCTCCCCTACAACAAACAGCTGGCTTATCTGTTTGTAATTGCCCTTTTAAAATTTGTAAATGAATTCTTAATTACACAGGTGATATATGGCTGCATTGTCATTGTAAAAAAAAAAAAAAAAAAACCCTAACCATCACAGATAGTGTCCTCAGCCACCTCCATCCTCTACTCTGTCCCTCTCTGGAGCTAACTCTTACCCGTCAGCTGTGTATCCTTTCAGATTTTTCTGTATGCCTTCATATGCATATGGATCTATGGAAACATATAGATGCTTTTGGTTTCGTTTCTTTTAAAAAATTGGTCTTCATCCAGGAATGGTGGCTCACACCTGTAATCCCAGCACTTTCAAAGGCTGAGGCAGAGGGATGGCTTGAGCCCAGTTCAGGATCACCTGGACAACATAGCAAGACTCCATCTTTACAAAAAAATTAAAAATTAGTGGGCATGGTGGCATGCACCTGTAGTCCTAGCTACTCAGGAGGCTAAGGCAGGAGGAACAGTCGAGCCCAGAAGTTCGAGGCTATAATGCCTGGGCAATGCAGCAAGACCCCATTTCCAAAAAATAAAACAAAACAAAACAAGAACACAAAGAAACAACAACAACACACACACACACACACACACACACACACAAATGGTATTGCCCTGTTGATGTTTTTCTGAAGTTTGCTTCTTCCACTCAGCCTTGCCTGGAATTTTCCTGTTGCCCCTCAAACGGGCCATCCAGGGAAGGCGGTGCTGATTTGATAGGTAGTGAGGGCCCCGTCCGGAGCTTGGCACCATCTGGGGAGCAGCAGAGCAGCGTATGGTGAACAAAAGCAGGAGACCCTGCAGTCAGCTCCAGTTCTGCCTCCTCAGCCACACCCCTTTCTGTCTCAGAGCCTGGGATTCCTTGTCCTTAAGACCGGGAACATGGTAGCCTGACCACTGGGATGCTGGGAGAACTAAGTTAAGGCTCAGAAAGTTATCGACTTGGGACCTGGCACATGGATGGGTCTGTACATGAGCTGACGATGATAATGATGCCTGCGTCCTCCAAAGTCTAGGCCCCCAACAGAACCTTCATGTGGCTCCAGGCCCTATACTCTGCAAACAGACTCCTCCCGTGCCCTCCCTATGGTCAGGATTGGGGTGGAGAGGAGCAACCATTATCAACCTGATCCTACAGACCTCTCCCCTCCCTGCCCTCCCCTCCCCTAGGACCTTGGCCCTTTCAGGCTCCGTTTGCCACATCCCAGCAGCCTTCAGCCACCAGGAGCACATCATTGATACAATAAATTATTATTTTTTGCTAAAGTCACCCTTACAGGGGAGGTGAAACCTTTACCAAGAGGGTCTGGAAATTAAACTCACCAGAAATTTTATCTCCTTAAGGAATGATAAGATAATAATTTCTTGAGCATTTTCACAAAATGCACCCACCAGCTATCTCTCGCCCCAGCTCTGAATCTTCATGAAGCCCGGGAAGCAGGCTCCACGAGCATCCCCACAGACGCATCCACTCCTGAGGTCCTGGTGCACTTTGCCACTCACTGGGAGTGAGTATGATCACCATTAGTTAGGATCGGATGGGCTTTGCTGCAACAACAAACCAACCTCAAATGTCAGTGGCTTTTCATGGTAAGGGTGTATTTCATACTCACACAAAGCCCCATGTGGGGTGCTGGCCTTTCTCTCTGTTGGGGTCAGGCCCTGTAGAACAGGTGCCTTTGGGGTCACTAAGGTGGGAAAGGAAAGTGATGAAGAAACCCCATGGGTCCGAACTGCCTCAGCCCAGAAGTGACAAGTGCCACTGTGCTCCCAGCCCATTGGCCAAAACTCACAACATGACCCCAGCCTAACTGCCAGGGAGGCTGAGAAATGTGGAGGATCGCATTTGTATTTGATGAGCCCAGAATGCCCTGCCACTCTGCATTTATAAACTGAGAAACCCAGACACAGAAAGGAGAAGTCATTTGCTCAAAGTCACCCAGCCTGTGAGGGTTAGAGCCCCTGTTCACACATATGGACACTGACACTTGCTGACACGCATGGCAGTGTCCGCACACATCCACACCTGCGTTTCCTCTCATGGTCTGCCCCTTTTGATGGGTGAATGCATCAGACCGACTTCTGGCTGATGCTGTGAGAAACTTGGCCAGAGGCAAGGGGCAGGCTCTCTCCTCTGTCCACCCCTGGCAATAGGGCCTCAACTGCTGTATTATTCTGTTCTCGAATTGCTGTGAAGAACTACCTGAGACTGGGTAATTTATAAAGAAAAGAGGTTTAATTGGCTCACAGTTCTGCAGGCTGACAGGAAGCATGGCTGGGGAGGCCTCAGGAAACTTACCGTCTGGCAGAAGGTGAAGCAAGCATTGCTTACATGGCCAGAGAAGGTAGAAGAGAGAGTAAAGCGGGGGAGTGCTACACACTTTTAAACAACCAAATCTCATGCGAATCACTCACTATCACAGGAACAGCAAAGGGGAAATCCGCCCCCTTGATCCAATCACCTCCCACCAGGCCCCTCCTGCAACACTGGGGATTACAATTCAACATGAGATTTGAGTGGTGACACAGATCCAAACCATATCACCTGCCATCCTGGGGGAACACCAGTGCAGCCCCTGCTTAAATGCACACAGCCCCAGGCATCATCTTTCCTGTGATGTACCAACCCCAGCCCATCCCAGAACCCCTCGCCTGCCCCTTCCAGAATAAGAACTTGCTTCAGAATCTGTGACTGCCAATGAAACAGGAATCTAAACATCTAAAAATTATAACAAATATGCACAGTGAACATTCTCATGTCCAAATATTTACGTACACCCACACACATAAATACACTCAAAAGACATAGATATGTGGAGGTGTGTTTGCATCTATAAATCTGAATTTCTTCATGGAAACAGTGGTATCATATGCTTGCTTACATGACTAGAATTGGAATTGACGTAAAAATAAATGGTGAACTACTCTTCAAAAGTGTCAAGATCATGAAAGATAAAGAAAGACCAAGAGACTGTCACAGATTTTAGATGGCTAAGGAGACATGATGACTAACTGCAATGTGGTATCCAGGACTGGATCCTGGAACAGAAAAGGGCATCCATGGAAAAACTGGAAAAATCCAAATAAAGCCTGTGGTTTGGTTAATAGCATTTGATGTAGTTTGACTCTGTGTCTCTACCCAAATCTCATTTTGAATTGTAATCCCCATAATCCCCACGTGTGGAGGGAGAGACCTGGTGGGAGGTAGTTGGATCATGGCGGCAGCTTCCCCCATGCTGTTCTCATGGTAGTGAGTGAGTTCTCACGAGATCTGATGGTTTTATAAGCCTCTGGCATTTCCCCTGTTTGTACTTCTCCCTCCTGCCGCCATGTGAAGGAGGTCCTTGCTTTCCCTTTGCCTTCCACCATGATTGTTAGTTTCCTGATGCCTCCCCAGCCATGTAGAACTGTGAGTCAACTAAACCTCTTTCCTTTATAAATTACCCAGTCTTTGGTACTTCTTTACAGCGGTGTGAGAATGAACTAATGCAGCATTGTACCAATGTTAATTTCTTAGTTTTAATAAAATGCAAATTCGGTCAAACCTCTTCTTTGTTCTTTATATTACTAATTTGAGTTTCCACATGCCCTATTAGTATTCAGTATCTTCCTCTTAAAGAATTTTCTGCTCCTCACCCTCATCCCCCATCGCCACCCCCAATTATCTAACAACCATATGGAATATCTCCATCTCAGGAAAGGGAGACCAACCTGACAATGCCAGCTGCTATTGCTTCTCTCAGCCACATGGTGCCACTGTTGAAAATTGGGCCTGCACAGCTTGGTAACCATGCCAGCCCTTGCTGCTTCAAGTGCCAGTCTCAGGCCAAGCAAGCACCCAGATGGGAGCTCTCCCTTCTCACTCCTAGGCTCATCCACTGTCCCCCAAAGCCTGACACCATGTCATGTGGGCTGGAACCAAAGGAGCTTCTGGCACAGCCACAAGCTGTGCCCAAACTAGCTCTCCCACAAGGCCTTTGTATGCCCCAGTGGTGAGCTGGAGTCAGTGGCTAGATCCTCCCTTTCCACAGTCCACACACTCATTACCTAAGAATCGTATTCACACACATAGGGTTTTAGCGTCCAGACCACCTGTTTTTCAGTTGATGGGGACAATGAAAAAAGGAAGAAAGGCTCCTGGCTCTAGCTCCCAAAAGGGTGGAATTGCAGAGTGGCTGCTGCTGGTGCCCTACCCAGGCCCCCTCCCATGGGCCGTGTACTTATTCTCCAACTGCAGGGAACACTGTTCCTTCCTCTGGACAATTGTCCTCAGCCAAGTTGTTCTCACCTCAGGAGTAGCTGATGGACATAGGAGCTCAAAAGCCCAGGCCCCCCTGCCTCAAGAAAAGACAACTCTCACGGTGTAGCTCATGCTCCAGAACCCACCATGGGGCCAGGCTGAGGCTAGGCTCCAGCCAAGACCATTCCTGCTCAGCCCCTTCACCTGCCCTGTCCTGCTTCCCTCCCTTTTTCTCTCCTGATAGCTCTTCCTCAATAAATCATATGTATTAGTCCCTTCTCACATTACTATAAAAAACTGCCTGAGACTGGATAATTTATAAAGAAAAGAGGTTTAATTGACTCAAAGTTCCACAGGATAGACATGAACATGGCTGGGAAGACTCAGGAAACTCACAATCATGGTGGAAGGGGAAGGGGAAGGGGAAGCAAGCATGGCTTACCACGGCGGAGCAGGAGAGAGATAGAGAGAAGGGGGAAGTGCCACACACTTTCAAAAGACCAGATCTCGTGAGAACTCACTCCCTATCTCAACAAGGAGGAAATCTACCCCCATGATCTAATCATCCCCTACCAGGTCCCTCCCCCGACACTGGACATTACAATTCAACATGAGATTTGTGTGGGGACACAGAGCCGAACTATATTACCATGTGATCCTGAATCCCTCTCTCAGCCTCTGCATCTGTGGAACCCACCCCTAAGGTGGCAGCACAGTGGAGAAGCTCAGGTGGTGGAGGCGTGTTGGGGGCAGTGCTCGTGGTCAACTTGAAGGACGGATTCTTCTTGTGTCCCATCACTCACTGGCTGCCTGGTGAGGGGGACTCTGTCACTGTTGGTAGTTAGAGAATCCATGGTCCCTGGTACACTGTGGTGTGTAACTTTCATTATCTTCCACCTAGAGTGAGCCAGGACAAAGTAAAGGGAAGCGCGGATGTGCTAACTTGAGCAATAACTCCAGTGTTCGTGAAGTTTGGGGGAAGAGTGGGACTGGTGGTGGTGGCTGAATGCCACGGATGCCCTAAGGAGAGAAAATGACGACCTCAAAGTGATCAATCACCGATTCCAAGTGAACGTGAAAGCTGCAGGGGCTTCTAGGCAGGGTTTAAAGAGATGCTCATCCCCTGGAGCTGGAGGAAGACAGAGCTGAGGACAAGGCTCAGGACCTAATCAGAAGAGCAGCAGAATTTCAGAGAAGGTCAAACCATCAGTCCTGGTGATTATCCTATACCAAAAGTGGGGCCTTTATAGGGAAGGAGTGGGACTCAGCAACATGCGATGGAGCCATTGGGGTAGATGAACCTGAGAACCTTGAACTCCAGGTTCCCCTGAACTATGTGGGTTCAGAGAAGTGGGCCACAGCCACTTGCTAGGGGATGGTGCTCTGCCACCCCCACCACCTGCTTGAAGACTCTGCAGGAGCCTCAAAGGAGGCTTTGCCCCTCAAGGGGACAGGAGATATCCTAAGACGTGCTGGCCCTGCTCAAGATCTGCCCCCACATGCCCTCCTGGCCACCAGAGCTATAACTAGGATCAAATCGAAGTGTGTTCCAACTTAGCAAGTGTGGGCCTGCTAAGGGAAGGGAGGAACACCACCAAAGGGCTGCACGTCCTGGCCAAGATGCATGGGCAGGAGCCAGGAACAGATTCTAATGCTGCTGGATGGACAACTGGATAAACAAGAGCCTGTCGCTACGCAGACTCCCCAACAACCCAGGATTTACCACTTGGCAAGAGCCCCAAGAGCTGTTGGGAGGGCTCTTGGATGCCTGGACAAAGCAATGAGTCTCAGTAAACGAAGATGCCGGAGCTGTCATGGCTGGCTGCAGGAGGGGATCAGAGGCTCGGAGGAGGAGGTGTGCCGGAGTGATCCTCCCATACGTGATCCAAGCCCACCCCTGACTGTGGTCCTTAGAAGGCTCCAGATGCACCATTTATCGAAGTGATGGGAACGAGCTGACGAGGGAGGCATCAACGTGGTTGAGATCCGTGGTGGCTGTCATCATAGCCCAGGGCTGTTGGTGGGATGTGCTGTTGCAGAACGGGCATCCCTGGTGAAAATTACAGATTCTTGAATACCAGAGTCCTGTGGCAGTGCTTGGCTGTGAGAAACAGGGGGACACAATCCCCCAGTGGGCAACCAGGTCAGCATGGCGCCCAGCAGGTCCAGATGTTCCCAGGGTCAGGGTAGACGACACCAATAAGGTGTCTCTTCCTCTATAGAATGACGAAAGAACAGGGACGGAGGAGCAGAAGGTTGAGGCCAGCTACTCCCGTAGAAAATCAGAATCCTTTGCCCAGTTTCCAGACCCAGAACCTGAAGGAGAGGCTGGTCCCCAGGAGGAAGGAAGCTGCAACACCACAGAGATTGTTTACTGCATTGATTCCCCAGTCCTTCCCCCAAAGGGACCTAATGCCCTTTACCCAGGTAACTGTAAAGCAATGAGGGCAAATAGAAATCCTCAGAGCTGTTGGATATGGGGACCATGTTGACGTTGGTACCCAGGAATCCAAAGAGCCCTCATGGTCTCCCTGTTAAATAGGGGCACATGCCCGGGCACAGTGGCTCATGCCTGTAATCCCAGTACTTCGGGAGGCTGAGGCAGGCAGGTCATGAGGTCAGGAGTTCAAGACCAGCCTGACCAACATGGTGAAAGCCCGTCTCTACTAAAAATACAAAAAACAATTAGCCGGGAGTTGTGGGGCACTACTCAGGAGGCTGAGGCAGGAAAATCACTTGAACCAGGGAGGTGGAGGTTGCAGTGAGCCGAGATCGCACCACTGCACTTTAGCCTGGGAGACAGGGTGAGACTCCGTCTCAAAAAAATTAATAAAAATAAAAATAAATAAAATAAAATACAAAATAAAGTAGGGGCACATGGAGAATGAGGCCTAAGTAGAATCCCAGCCCCGATCATTTCAGAGTGCGTCCCCTGGGCTCTCAGATCACTCGGGTCATTTTATCAGTTCTCAAATGTGTCATTGGAATGGGCAGATTTCACAGTTGGAAGAACAGTTGCCTGGGCACCTTGATCTGAGGAGTAAACTCTAGGAAATTAGCAAAGGCCAAGTGAAGTCCCTGGCTTCACTTGACCAACCTGGCCAACATGGTGAAACTCCATCTCTACTAAAAATACAAAAATTAGCCGGGCATGGTGGCGCATACTTGTAATCCCAGCACCTGGGAAGCTGAGACGTGAGAATCACTTGAACCCAGGAGGTGGAGGTTGCAGTGAGCTGAGATCACTCCAGCCTGGGCAACAGAGAGACTCTGGGGGAAAAAAAAAAAAAAAAAATCATAGTGGAAGAAATCAAAGCAGGGTCCCCAACCCCCCATGACCAAGACTGATCTAGCCACTGCCACTACCGAAGGTCAGATCTGCCAGCCACAGGGACCAACAGGAAGTGCTCGGTGTAGTACCATCCTTTGATGCTGCAATGGGATTGGATGAGCTCACCCTTGGGATGGGACAGGTGGAACTAGCTGGGGTGCCATCTTGCACGAGCCACCACTGAGGGTGGAGGAAAGGTCTGCTATCCTTCGGGATGCAGTGTATGCCTTCACCCAATAGCCGTGACTTGTGCAGTGTCCCCAGCAGGTGGAATACCTGGTCAGGGAACTGAAGGGCAGAAGCAGGAGTGGCCCCTCGCCATCACTGCTTTTGGTCCACTTGGCCTGTCTGTCCCCACTATGGGCTCCAGGGCTCTAGAGGTCTGGGCACATTCATGAATTGTTTGAGCCTGTGTTTTTCCACGTACTAAACGGAAGTTAAAACGTCTTGCTGCGGGGATTAAATGAGACCGTACTTGTCAAGCTCATGCCCTGTGCCACTAAGACACAAGGCAAGTAGCCTTGAAATGGCAATGCTGTCATCACTGTCATCGGCATCATTATTTTGGAATGTGGTCAGGGTCAAGATTGCCTTGGAGCAGAGGGATTTCCCAAGTTTGAGCCCATTTCTGGCACCTTCTTCACGAGAACATCAGAAAGTACTTCCGCACGTCCACCTTGACTTCCTCGTGCTGCAGGTAAAACCTGTTTTTATTCTCAAGGAAGAGATGATCTCATTCCTCTCCAGAAAGCCCCTCATGAGGCCTGAAGCACATTTTTAGGTTCCCCCACCCTGGGGACATTCTCCTCGACCCACCTCTGAGAAGCCAGGAGACCCCAAAGCGACATCCCTTTTCCCAGCTTGGGGAAGCTTTTTCTACCCTGGCCTCCATTTTATATCAGCAAAAGATTTCACTAGCACTGCCAAGAACTGATATTCAGAAATAAGTATGTAAATCCTTTGTAAATGTATGCTAATTACTTATTTTTAATTATAATGTAAATAAGTAATTACTGAATAATTTTAAAGTATTTACATGGGGGTGTGTGATTTAGACACTAACTTGTTATAAGATATAAAAACTATAAATTATACAGTAATTATAGCCCAATTTACATGCTAAGGCCAAACACAATTACGTAGCAAGAAAAATATAAACAATCAGGTAATTCGGTGGTAGTTACAGTGTAATAAACAAGCTGTTTTCTTCTCCCTGTCGACCAAGTGTGTCTGTGCATTCAGCCCAGGCTCAGGGAAGCCAAGGGAAGGGTACACTCAAGAAGCTGAAACCACTTTTAAGAAAAAAAACTTAATCACAGAATAAGAAAAAAGTACAATCAAGCTCTTAAGTCTTGGCTGGGTGCAGTGGCTCACACCTGTAATCCCAACACTTTGGGAGGCTGAGGTAGGAGGATCGTTTGAGCCCAGGAGTTCAAGATCAGCCTGGGCAACAAAATGAGACCCCATCTGTACAAAAAAGTAAAATTAAAAACAACATTTAAAAAAAAAAAAAAGGTCCTGCCTCACCCACAGTGACCCCTCCCCCACCCCCACCGTACTCCAACTCAGGCAACAGAATCCCTCAAACTCCTCCCTTCAGGCCTTCATACCACTCTGCCCTCAGCCTTAACCCTCCTCCTGTACTTTCTTGCCTAGTT
This sequence comes from Colobus angolensis palliatus, assembly GCF_000951035.1. Taxonomy (NCBI): domain Eukaryota; kingdom Metazoa; phylum Chordata; class Mammalia; order Primates; family Cercopithecidae; genus Colobus; species Colobus angolensis. The sequence goes on from NW_012122931.1 coordinate 9,298,777, forward strand.
AACACCATCCCACCCTTCAAGTCTTATCTTCAATGACTCTTCCTCCAGGAAGGCTTCCCTGACCACTCCCCACTTCTGAGATTTGGCCAGGGGCCCCTCCTGGGCTCCCACAGCCTCGAGGGCCTTCCCATCACTGCTAACTTCTGTTCTGAGTTGACCTGTTTGACAACACAGTCTGCCTCCCCTACCAGACTGGGAGCCCCAGGAGGACAGGGCCCAGGCCGGCTTTGTCTGTTGCTAGGTTCCAAGCTAGAGGCACTTGGGCTTGAGAACGGGGAATCAGTGAGACCTGGATTCAAGTCTGGTTCAGACACTTCCTGCCATCCTCCCAGAGTTATCTGCGAGGCCTGGGCCTCACCCTAGGGAGGGAAGTCACAGGTGTGTCAGGAGCCCTGGGTTCTCAGTCCTTGGCTGAAACAGGCCTCCGAAGGGGGTATTATTCTCCCCACTTTCCAGACAAAGCAACTGAGGCCCAGAGAGGCCAAGTAACTTTATGGGGTCACACAGCCGGGCTGTGAAATCAGGCCTCCTCCAGGTTCAAACCTGGAGCTCATAAGCCCTCTCCTCCTCCTAACCAAGGCTTAGGGGACCTCAACTTCCTGGGGTGTCATCAGGTCTCAAAGGAGGGTGGAGGGACCCGACAGACCCCGTGCAGGAAGAGCGACACTGCCAAGACACCTTCTACCACCCTGCATCTCCTGAAAAGTGGGGGGTAACAGAACTATTGCCCTGGGAGCCCCTAGGATCGCATCTTTTTAACCTCTCGACTGAGACCTCAGGGTCAGAATCTCCCGGAGCAATGATCAAATGAAGACTCCTGAACCCCTGGACCAGCAGCCAACTCTGGAGGGGGCAGCCAGAACATTCATCTGGGCCCATCGATGCCCACTGGAGTCTCAGAGCTGCTTGCAGGAGGGGAGGGTGTGGGCTAGCTGTGTGGCCTTGGGCTAGTCCCTTCCCGCTCTGACCCTGCACCTTGCCTGTGAAAGGGGCCTCTATACATTGCTGGCTGATGGCGTCAAAGAAATGACGCCTCCCACAGAGCTGGGCGGAGCCACAGGAGGTGCTTGTCGGACCAATGCACCGTCCAGTCACCGTCACACTTTCACAGAGCACCTACTATGTGCCAGGCAAGCCCTCTTGCCTACCACCCCCTCCCATGGCCTCGTCCCAGTGACGCAGGTGCTCTGAGGTCCAGGGTGCTAGGACAGCTGGGAGGACAGCTCCCCTGTTCAATGTCCAGCCAGCAATCAAAAGAGAAGCCCTGTGTCCTCACCCCTGGGAGGCCCCACTGAGAGCATCCAGGCCCCACTCCAGTCACCCTTCCTCCATACACACCACCCCCCCACCACCAGCAGTTGTCACATGATTTAGAGCCGGGGAGATGGGGGAATCCATATATAGATTCAGGACTTTTTCTCCTACCCCTGAAGCGTTGCTGTTCATTAAGCACGGTCATTAGTGAGGATTTAAGGGAGTCCGAGTGGGACTCAGGGGATGGAGGGCCCTGCTGACCAGGCTCGGGCCACTGGTTCTACAGGAGAGGAGGTCGTCTCAGTCATCCCACTGCCTCCGAGCCAGTGTGCTGAGCACTCAGAAAGTCATGTGGGAGGCCTTTCTTCTCTAACAATCACAGGCATGACAAGCCTGCTACCGTTTGTAGGTGATGATAACTCAATGAGTCCAGGACAGGGCCTGCTCCAATCCTCACGGGAAGGCAGGCACAGAGAGACAGCAGTTTGAGAAGGGCCACACGGCCCGAGCAGGTGGACGTGAATTCAGTCTCTCTGACTCTGGGTCTTGCTTCTAACCACCCCGTTCATGCCTCCCACGGCCCAAATGTGGAAGGACTCCGCTAGCTCTGGCCAACTCAGCCTGGCATGGTTGGGGCCAAGGCCAGCACCCGGCAGGGGGAGGCCTCGGCCCCAGCCAAAGCCGCAGAAATGGAAATTGCCATCGTTGCAACGCTACGATCCCTCGTGCAGCTACTTCACAGCCCAGGAAATTCCCCAGTCCCCCTGGGTAATATTTGTTTTATGGCCATTGCCTGGTGCTATTCATTTTATGACACTTTTGCCTGTGATTTTTGTTGTGGGCGCATAAGCAATGTGGCCAATTCCATTTTACGTGCCCCGGCGTTTCAGATTCATCGCCAGCCAGTGTGGCGCTGAGTGGTTACACCGTGAAGTGTTTGGCTAATAAAATGCATAAAGCAGAGATAGGAAAATCAATGCCTTTGTTAATAACGCTTCGACATCGTTCACGCAGTCTGCCAGGCAGGGCTGCCCGCCGGAGCTGGCACCATAGAAGCCTTGTGGGATGTCTGCTGCTGGGGCCAGGTGCCAGCTGGCCCTGGAGCCTATGCCCTTTGCCCTACTGGAGTGGGTGCTAGGCAGAGAACCCAAGGCAGAACCTCTCCAGAGTGCTGATCTCCTCCCGGTGCCAGAGTTGGATGCAGAGGGTTGGAAGAGAGGGATCATCTTGAGCAAGCCACTGTACTACCCTGGCCCTCAGTTTCCTCATCTATAAAGTGGAGATACTAATAGTCCCTCCCTCCAAGGACTTCTGTGAGGATGCAAGGAGAGAGCCTATGTAATCCACACGGCCCCGTGCATGTGGCGTATTCAGGCTGGGTAACCCAACACCACTCTCTCTCCTCCCCAGGTTACCCAGGCCACTCAGGGCTGCCCGTGATCCCCAGCCCCCGGGGATGAGAAAGACCTCTTTCTGGAAGCACGTGCTCCAAGGCACGGGAGCCACCTCTCCTCGGACCCCAGGGACGGCTGTCTTTCCTTGTCCATTTTGTTCTTGACCAAACCTTTACCTCGACTCCCATAATCCTTCAGCTTCCCCCTGCCTGGCACAGCCTGGGTCCACATCACTCCCCTGCTCAAAACCCTCCAGCAGTTCCCCTCCCCTCCAGGGCAGGCATAGCTCTGTGTCTTGGTCACTTCCCTCCAGCCGTACCCACTATACTTCTGGGTATCAACCCTGTTCCTGCCAAATACATCATTTCCTGCCTCCGGTCTTTGTCCCTACAGGGCTCTCCTCTGGGCACACGCTTCTCTCCACCGCCACCCCCTCCCGCGCGTCAAAGCTTACACAGACCATGCGTTACTGCCTCCAGGAAGTTCCCCCTGATTCCTCCCGGCTCCTAGGAAGCTCCGGGACTCTCCAGCTGTCCCTCCCCTGTTCTCTGCCATTTGTGAGGCCATTTGATTCTAGCCACAGGAGTTCTTGTTCTTTGATGGTTCTGTTGAATGTCCATATTTGGAGCTGGGCTTGTCCGCCCCGAGCCAGACACCTGCAGCATCATGCTCCACCCTTGGCCAACCCATGAGGCCATGAGGCCCATTTCACAGATGACATCACAGAGAGGTGACGGCCAGGTCCCGCGTGAAACAGCAAGCGAATGGCAGAGCCCAAGCCCTGGTGCAGGGGTCCCCGCCATGGGCATTATTATCACTGAATCCCCTCAGGAGCCCTGGAAGGATGAAGACTTTGGAGGACATCACATCCTTCTCAAACGCTCCCCATCCCCGGCTCTGGGCCTTGGACGTGTGACTTCACCTCTCTGAGCCTCAATTTCCTCATCTCCAAAAGAGGAGTGATTTTTTTTTTTTTTTTTTTTTTTGAGACAGAGTCTTGTTCTGTCACCCAGGCTAGAATGCAATGGCAGGATCTCAGCTCACTGCAACCTCTGCCTCCCAGTTTCAAGTGATTCTCTTGCCTCAGCATCCCAGTAGCTGGGATTACAGGTGCCCACACCAGGCCCAGCTAATTGTTGTATTTTTAGTAGAGATGGGGTTCCACCGTGTTAGCCAGGCTGGTCTTGAACTCCTGATCTCAAATGACCCGTCCGCCTCAGCCTCCCAAAGTGCTGGGATTACAGGCGAGAGCCACTGCGCCCCGCTGGGAGTGATAATATTATAACAGAACTTCCTCCCTCGGGTGTTGAGATGATTGGATAAAATACCCACATAAAGCCAGAGGTCTCTCCTGGCAATGTCAGGGGGGCCTGGGACAGACTGGGAGGAAAGTGAGCAGGGCCAGGGAAGGAACTTGCAGGCCAGGACACAAAGACAGGAAGAATCAGCACTGTTTGCGCCCAATCCTGGTGCTTGCCAGACATAATGTGAGGTCCTTCACCTCCCCCGGGCCCCATTTGTGCCTCTGTAAAATGGGTACAGTATTGCTCACCTCCCCAGGCTGTGGAGGCAGAAGAGGGATTAAAGGAAATAATCTATGCAGATCTCAGGACCCGCCAGCGCTTAGTGGACTTTGAAGGTCTTGAGTGCCAGATTTAGGCGCTTTGAAGGGGGACATTCGGGGTATGGGAGGAGCTTGGGTCCTGTGGGGGCAGCACCCCAGACCTGCACCTTTCCTATCTCCCCAACACTCCAAGACCAGTTGGGGTTGGGGAGCCCCCATATCCCCAGGAGCCAGCCTGTCTACCCCCATACCCCTTACTGCCGCCAGCCCTAGCCCCAGCGCCCTTCCCCCCTCGCCTTCCTCCCCCACCCGGGAGCACAAACCGAGAGCTTAATCCCCAACGCCTCCCAGCACACCCAGGCCTGACGCACGGCTGGGCAAATATTGGACTTTATTAATTTAATTTAATTAAACTTTATTAACCTTTATTAAAAATAAACCCTCATTAAAATTCTCATTCCCGTCTCTGGCAAAGGCAAAGGCGGGGCACGGCCTCCTCTCCAGGCTCGTTAAATGCCACCCAAAGAGACACAGTGGCCTTCAGAGCCAGAGTCCGGGACACGGAGCTGAAGCTGGAGATGAAGGGGCCGGGTGGGGTGAGGCGTGTGCGTGTTCAGAGGTGTTGGCGGCGGAAATCCAGGCCCCAGGGGGCCCACGGAATCCAGTCACCAGCAGGGGGGCAGATTGAGGCAGACTCAGGAGTTCCAGGCCTCATGCTGTGCCCAGCAGGACCACCGAGCAGACTGGGAGGAGGAAAAGATTTGTTTCCATCACATGCATGGTTTTGCCCAGATCCTAAAAGCAGTGTTTGCTCCTATTAGAAAAATTGGAAAATAGAGAAAAGCACCAAAGAACATAAAATTCTTTATGATGCCAAATAGATTCTTGAAGCTTAGAGCTGGGGAAAGCATATTTATCATCCAATCTGAAACATTCTTTTTTTAAAATTTTTTTTAGACAGGGTCTCACTCTGTCATCCAGGCTGGAGTACAGTGGCATGATCATAGCTCACTCCAAAGTCCACTGAGTGCTGGCTCATCCTGAAGCTGCAGAGATTATTTCCTTTAATCCTTCTTCTGCCTCTCAACCTCCCAGGCTCAAGCAATCCTCCCACCTCAGCCTCCCGAGTAGCTGGGACCACAGATGCGTGCCACTATCCCAGCTAATTTTTTAACATTTTTTGTAGAGATGAGGTTTCACTATGTTGCCTAGGCTGGTCTTGAACTCCTGGGCTCAACCCCCCACCTCAGCCTCCCAAAGTGCTGGGATCACAGGCATGAGCCACCGCACCCAGCCTCAACCTGAAGCGTTTTCAAGACTGAAAGTGCTACCTATAACTATGCGTTCAGTCACAAACAGGCCCAGCAAATGGGGACACCTCCTTGCTGCTCAGAGCAACACTGGTGAGCTGGAGACAGTCTCCTTCCAGTGGAAACTGAAACCCATTTCAACATACAAGGGAGTTAGTCCTACTTTCAGGAACCACTGGGGTCCCCACCCCGCAAGTCCCCTGTCTAGACCTGGTACCTGGGCTGTGTTTTCTGTTTGTTTGCTTGTTTGTTTGTTTGGGCTAATTCAGAGCTGGTAGCCACCAGGCACCTACGATGTGCTGGCCATGCCCTGAGCTCTGTGTAGATTATTTCACTTCATCCCCTTAAGTCTCCTGGGGATGAGAATACTGTGCCCATTTCACAGAGGAGAAAGCTGAGGCCCAGCAGGCAAGGGGCTAAGAGGCAGAGCCAGGAAAGAAACCTGAAGCTCTTTCTCTCATCCACCTCCCGGAGCTCGTCCTTGCCGAAGCCGAGGAAAATGGGTCCATAACCTGAGAAAAGGCAGATTCCAGAGGGGCAGGCCAGCCAGCCCTGGGTAAGCTCAAGGGCTGCCGCCGGGCGCAGGGCTCAGATTTACCCCAGGAGCCTCTTGGGCAGAGTCTGGGAGGAGAGGGAGGCGGCACTGGACCAGCAGGTGGAAGTGGCAGGTGCGATTCTCCCCGATCCTGTAGGGACCGGGTCGCAGGTACTGCTGCGCAGGCCGGCACTGGAGGCCCCCATTCGGGACGGTGGCCAGGCCACCTTTGGGGCAGCACCTCCCTGACAGACAGGCTTACGGAAAGGCGAAAAGCTCCTGGGCCACTCCAGTTCAAGTGTTTCCAAAGGATGCTTGTTGACAGCTCATGTGCTCAAAAAAACTACTCGACACCCGGCAGGGAAGGCAGCTGAGCCAAGCCAGTGGCAGCAAGAGTAACATTGGGCAGAGAGGGGCCTGGACACAGACGCTGGCGCATCACTTAGCAGTTTGCTGACTTCACACAAGTTCACTCTCTCATTCAGCACGTGTTCTAAGAGGGCCTGGCATGGGGGCACGAGGGCAAACATCACTGCCCAGGCCCCTGGGAACTTGCAGGCCAGCGAGGGAGACAAAACCCAGCAGTGACACCCAACAGCCGGTCATTGCGAATGGGAGAAGTGACATGAGGGGAAAGGGGAGAAAAGTACAGGAGCCCTAGGTGAGGTGACATGGGAACCCATTCCTGAAGGCTGGAGGGAGCCAGAGGGACCCAGAGGAGGACTGAGTAAGCTGCGAGAGGGGCCGCAGAGGGGTTCAGGTTTTTTTATTTGTATTTATTTATTTATTTATTTTGAGATGGAGTCTCGCTCTGTTGCCCCGGCTGGAGTGCAGTGGCCGGATCTCAGCTCACTGCAAGCTCCGCCTCCCAGGTTCACGCCATTCTCCTGGCTCAGCCTCCCGAGTAGCTGGGACTACAGGCGCCCACCACTACGCCCGGCTAATTTTTTTTTGTATTTTTTTTAGTAGAGACGGGGTTTCACCGTGTTCGCCAGGATGGTCTCGATCTCCTGACCTCGTCATCCACCCGTCTCGGCCTCCCAAAGTGCTGGGATTACAGGCTTGAGCCACCGCGCCCGGCCTGGGGTTCAGGTTTTAACCTCAGCATCCCACATCCCAGGAAGAGCAGTAGGCAGGGGTTATGGGCTGGCGGCTGTAAGGAGGGCAGGCAGCGCAGAGAGCAAGAAGGGGGAAGGAGCCGCTTAGAAGTGGGGAGCTGCCGGGCTTGGGCGGGCGTAGGCAGAAGGGATTCGCGGTCAGGCACAGTGGTTCACGCCTGCAACTCCAGAACTTCAGGAGGCTGAAGCGGGCGGATCACTTGAGCCCAGGAGTCTGAGACCAGCCTGGGCAACATAGGGTGACCCCGACTCTACAAAAAATTAGCCGGGTGTGGTAGTACGTGCCTGTGGTCCCAGGTACTCAGGGAGCTGAGGTGGGAGGATCGCTTGAGCCCAGGAGGTCAAGGCTACAGTGAGCCATGAGCATTCTACTGCACTCCAGTCTGGGTGACAGAGCAAGACCCCGTCTGAAAAAAAGTAAAAAGAGGCTGGGCTCAGTGGCTCATGCCTGTAATCCCAGCACTTTGGGAGGCCAAGGTGGGTGGTTTACCTGAGGTCAGGAGTTCAAGACCAGCCAGGCTAACATGGTGAAACCCAGTGCCTAGTAAAAATACAAAAAAATTAGCTGGCATGGTGGCGCCTGCCTGTAATCCCAGTTTCTCAAGGGGCTGAGGCAGGAGAATCGCTTGAAACCAGGAGGTGGAGGTTGCAGTGAGCTGAGATTGCTTGCTCCACTGCACTCCAGCCTGGGTGACAGGGCAAGACTCTGTCTCAAAAAAAAGGGAGAGGAATTTGCAGTTGACACCCGTGATAGAATCGCATTCAAGAGGATCCACCGGACAATCTGACCCTTCACTCATTCATTTGCCCCTTCACTCATTCATTCAGCAAGGTCGCTGCCAGGTCCTAGGGCAGAACTCTCCCAAGACCCACGGGCTCCCTGCCTCAAGGAACTTGCAGCCCCGGGTAGGAAGCAGCTGACAAAGAAATAAATAAACATGACTGCACTTGATCAGACAAGCCCCAGGAAGGGAAATCCATGGAGCGATGCGGCAGGGAGCGGCGAAGAGCCGGGATTCCTCCCACGGCAGGAGGGAGCCCGGGGCTTCTCGGAGGGAGAGTTAAACCAAGATCTGAAGTTCTAGAAACGTCCTGCCGTGGCAAAGACCTGAAGCGGATGCTGGAGGCGCCACCCAGGCTCCTACTCAGGACCCAGGCTGTCCTTGCTGTCATCCTGTCAAAAGGCTGGGCCCCCAACCCGTAGTCAGTCCTAGTTACAAACAGCCATGTTTAAAGATCTTGTTAACAGAGAGAAACAAGGAGCTGGAGGATGAACACGTGGGTTGTATATGGGGTTGGGGTCGGATTCCACAAATCCCTGACAGAGAAGAGGGTGCTCCAGGGGAAAGGGGCCACCGTCCAGGCAACCTCCAGGGTGGGGTGAGGGTGCTTTGCTGGCCAACAGCAGGTTGACTGGTTCTCAGCACAGAGCATCTTCCTGCATCCTCCAGCACTGGGAGCCTCCATCTTCCAGACAAGAGCCCCCAGGGCACCCAGAACTGTCTCCACGACTCCAGACAGGGTAGGGACAGGCTCCTCTCCACCATCTTAGACAAAGCCTCTTTGGGGCCACGTACCCAGCCTGTTCCCAGAGAATGCCAGGACCCCTGCAGCCCCCAGGTGCAGCCAGCCTGGCCAGGCCAGGATGGATGGAGGCAGCAGCCCTCTCTCCCCAGGGGCCCCCCTCCCCTGGCGCCCTTTCTCCCTGACTCAGGGCCTCAAGGGCCCATCTGCTGCTGTCTCCTGTGAGTTTTCTCTCTCCCTGTCTCCAGACTTCCCTCCGCTTCTCCATGGCCACCCACAGATCGCAGCTTCAGTGCACCCACCAGCAGGGACTGTCTGGCCTCCGGGCCCTGGTCCAAGTGCCCAAGAGACCAGCCGGTTGGCCTAGGTGGGATGAGATGCCCAGCCCTGGTCTAATCAGCTCGTCTGAGTCCCATGGAACACACCTGGGTGGCTTGATCCCCCTGGGAAACAGGGATGGTTTTCTGAGGGCTCATGGGGGCGTCTTGAGCATGGCCCCTATGGCCACAATTCCCTAAGTGTGTTTCTAAGGTTCAACAATGAATGCCCTGCCTGAAAAGGAGCGAACGCCCCATCCCTGGAGAAGCACCCATGCTTTAGAACAGCCTGGGTGGAATTGGGTCTGAGCAGCTCTCGCCCAGAGGTTCCTTCCCTTTGTTCTCACTGGGTGCCGCCTGGGAACACCAGGGAAAGGAGCCGTGGCAGCAGAGGGAGCAGTACTCACTGTTGACTCCGGGAGATGCCCTCCGCGCACCAGCAGGGTGGCATCTCCTGCCCAGCTTCCTGAAACCTGGGCCCCCTAGAAAGCCAGGTCTTAAGACACAGCGTGGAGAGGCCGATCTAGGCCACTCGCATCTGGGCAGGAGCACCACCCTGCACCCTGCAGGCCCAGGTACAAACCCGGAGCCACAAGCAGAGACCCTGTCTTGCACAGGTGGCCAAATGCAGGCATCCAGGCCACATGCATGTGCCTGAGTGTGTGGCACAGACCAGCCCAGGAGCACAGCCAGGCACACACACGGACAGTACCCTGGGGTAGCTGCTGCCGCCGGCCCCTCCATTCCTGGGGCCAGCAGGGCTCTTCTCTCTGGAGAGAATTTCCCTGCTCTCAAGGTAGAAAGGCTCCTTCCTTCTCCAGCGCCAGCAGGAGCAGATGGGACAGATGGGGGATGTGGCCGGACAAGCATAGACTGTGCCATCTTTGGGAGGGATCACCCCTCTGGGCCTGTTCCCTTCTCTGTCCCTGGCAACACCAGCTCTCAGAGCTGAGAGCAGGATGGGGGCCAGGGCATGCCTTGGGGTGGGGGTCCCACTTCCCCCTTCCCTTGCTGGAGAGCAGCACCAGCTACCCCAGGGAAGCCTGCTGGGCCAGGCCAAGGGCAGGGGTCCGAGTGCCCCAGGCCAGGAGTCCCCTGAAGAACCCAGCTTTCTGAAGCCCGGGCTCCAGAATCTTCCCACATCGCTGGTTACAACATAAAATAGGTCATTGGCATAATCCTGGCCAAATTGGCCTCTTGCAGATCAGCCAGGCCGCGCTCCCCGGGCCTAATTATCCCATATTTGGTCAATAAGCCATTAACACAGCGCCATGGATGTTAATAACCGTTTCATGAAAAAGTCAGCATAATTTATGAGATCAACACTGGTTAACAAAATTAATAAATATTTCATTCGGCGAGATTTATCCTGGTATGCTCCCGGCAGGTGGACCGAGGGCCCTTGAGCAGCCCTGGGGAGCCAGCAGTTGGGAGAGAGGAAGGCCTGGCTCTCTCTTGGGCCAATAAACATTTACCTCAAATCCTATCGCCATAAATCCACAGGCTGGACGAGGGAGTCCAGTAAAACCTGACTTAACATTATGTTCGGGCCATTAACAATATTTATATAGATGTCACTTCAGGGAGGGTTAGAGTCGCCAGGCAGGGCCCAGCGGCCGTGACGGGAGCAAGCTGGGATCCTGTAGGAAGATGCGTGCCCAGGGAGGCCCGGGGCATCAGGAAGAGACCCAGTGTGACTCTCAGACCCCTTGGGGTTGATGGTTCCCAGTTATGTGACCCAGGACGAGCTTCTCCACTGCCCAGAGCCACAGTTTCCTCATCTGTAAATTGGGAATATTAAAAATAACCATCCAGGCTGGGCGTGGTGGCTCACGCCTGTAATTCTAGCACTTTGGGAGGCCGAGGCAGGCGGATCACTTGAGGTCCGTAGTTCGAGACCAGCCTGGACAACATGGTGAAGCCCGGTCTCTACTAAAAATACAAAAATTAGCCAGGCGTGGTGGCACACGCCTGTAATCCCACCTACTCAGGAGGCTGAGGCAGGAGAATCGCTTGAACCCAGAAAGTGAAGATTGCAGTGAGTTGAGATAGCACCACTGCACTCCAGCCTGGGTGACAGAGCAAGACTCTGTCTCAAAAAAAATTAAAATAAAATGAAATAAAATAAAATAAATAACCATCCAGTGGGCTGCTGGGCAGATTAAGTCTCATGACACAAAGTAATCCCTGGGCACCAAGGGAGGACTCAGTCCATGGAAACGGCTGTGAGAACTGTTATCCACAGAGGGAGCCAGGGGATACAGCCCTCTGCCTGGACGAGAATCCTGGGGAGTGCACTCTGCCTCCTCCATTGACAGCCTGTCGTCCACTGGGTGGTGTGCACACATGACCTACCATCTCACAACAGTCCCGCAGGGTGAACACTCCTGAGAGCCCCATTTTCCAAAAGTGGAAGCCAGGGCTCAGAAAGATGACGTGACTTGCCCAGGGACAGCGAGAAGGAAGTGGTGGAGCTGGACTTGAACCCAGGTCTGTGACTCCAAGCCTCCCCCTTCTACTGCTCTGTCCCCCAGCCTGGGAGAACCCTGGCTGGGGTTGGGTCCCTGCTGGGCTGGCCTCTGTTCCTCTCTGCCCTCCTGGCAGCCACCTGGAGCCCTGGGCAAACGGACCTGTGCCCTGGGGAACGCCAGAGCCTGTTGTGGTTAAAGAAGTTTCCAGAATAACTAATCTGTTTTCCGTGGGGAACTTTCTACCAGGCATTGATTTTCACTCTCCCTGCCTGGGGTGGATTTGATTTGTGAGGAGAAGCTCTTCCAAGAGGCAGAAGCAATTGTGTGAGATAAAAGTGCCTAGTATGACAGGCTCATCCACTGCTGAGGACCAGGCTTCGGCTGCGGGGTGGGCAAGCGGGCAGTGGGATGGGCAGAGGGGAGAGGGAAGGGGATGCGGGGGGCCTCTGCGTCCAGCCCCTTTGTGACCTTGGCACAGAGTCACCCCTCCAATCATGTGGCTTTGAGGCAGCAGCAGCACCTAGAACACCAAAGACCAGGCTTCTGCTGCTCCCCCTGGAGGCAGGTGGGCTGGTGAAGTTGCTCCCTTACCTGCAAGGCTTCATTAAGCCACACACTCAGCGTGAGGCCCAGAGAAATGAGATGCCCCAGGAGGAGGCTGCACCCTCTGGTTCTTAAGCATCCTGACCCCCATTCATTTCTCTTCACTGTGCCCCTGCCCTGACCTCACATTATCCTTTCAACAAACCTGGGACGAAGGCCCAGGGCCTGGCTCATAGAGAATGCTCAATAAATGTTGGTGAAGGTATCATAATCCCCATTTTACAGACAAAGAAACTGAGACTCCTAAGGGTTGAATGACTGCTTTGAAAGAGGCAGAGCCAGAACTCCAATCCAGATCTGTCCCCCTGTCCTTTGTCACAGAGCTGATGGATGCTGGGATCAGTCAGGGGCTAAAAGGGAAAACGGGACTACCAAGGGTCTCATACTCACCTGGGCCCTGAACTTGGGGTGGTGGATGCAGATGAAAGAAATCATGAAGACCTTGTCTCCCTGCTTTTACAGAATCCTTCATTCCTTCATTTAGATGTTCAACAGCTTCATTCAATAGACAAATCTGGCTGGGCGCGGTGGCTCACGCTTATAATCCCAGCACTTTGGGAGGCCGAGGTGGGCGGATCACCCGAGGTCAGAAGTTTGACACCAGGCTGACCAACATGGTAAAACTTCATCTCACTAAAAAAAAACACCACCACCAACAACAACAAAAAATAACTTACCTGGGCGTGGCAGCGGGCACCTGTGGCCCCAGATACTCGGGAGGCTGAGGCATAAGAAACGCTGGAACTGGAGGGGCGGAGGTTGCAGTGAGCCAAGATCACGTCATTGCACTTCAGCCTAGATGACAGAGTGAGACACCATCTCAAAAAAAAAAAATTTATGGTGTCCCTGCTGTGTGCCAGGAACTCCTCCAGGCACTGGGGACACTATGGTGAACAAAGCTGACATTCCCGTGGAAGAAACAGACTTTAAACAGAACAGATAAAAATGTGGCGCGTGCCAGATGGTGATGCAGTGGAGATGGGGGAGGGAACTGTAGGGTCGGGTGTTTAACAGGGAGTCAGGCGGGGGTGTGAGAGCTTGGGGGCAGCTCTGGGCAGAGGGGTCTGCAAGCACAAAGATGAGGTGGCCAGTGTGGTCTCGGAGGGGAGAGGGAGGTCAGAGAGGGACCGGAGATGCAGAGGACATCGCAGGGTGCGACAGAGGGGCGGAACCTGGCTCGGGCCTTGGAGGGGACCTCCGGCAGCTGGGTGCAGAATGGTGAATGGGTGCAGACCACCTGGGGAGATGAACTTGGGAAGCTTTTGCGACAATTCGGGCTTGATCCAGGGTATCAAGAGGGAGGAGGTGAGAAGAGGTTTATTTCGGATGTGGAGTTTGAGAACAGTGGAACACAGGAGGAAGGCCCAGGCCCTCCGGCCCAAGGGCTAAGCGCCTACTTAGCACCAGGTCTGAGGACACCAGGAGCAAGTGGTGGGACCACCCCAGGCTGCCGCCCTCTCGGTGCCTGGAAGTTAGTGAGGGGTGGCGGGGACAGACCCCAAACGAATAACCACGGAAGGAGGTGTGAGGAAAGTCTCCGGGACAGAGGGCAGGACACTCTGTTGAGAATGTCAGCTTCATTCCCTGCTGTGTCGCCAGCCCCCGGAAGAGTTCCCCCAGCTGATCCTGCCATGTGGCCTGTCTACCCGGGTGCCTGCCCTGCTCCGCAACCATCCCTAGTCCCAGGATCCCAGAGGGTGGTCAACTAAAGTGGGGAGGGTCAGGGTGGTTGCAGAGAGGGCAACCACGGGGTGGGTTATGTCGCCTGGAGCGTTGGGGTTGGAGCCCTAGAAAGCCACGTGGATGGTAGGCCAGGCGGTAGGGAACGCACCCTGAGGGGCGGGCAGCTAAGGAGCCCCGCCTTTGTCCCACAGGTGCTGAGCAGCCATGGAAAGCTCTGGAGCCAGGGAGTGAAGTTTAGGCCAGCATTTCCCAGAGATCCCACTGGCAGCTGTGGGGGCATTGAGGGCTGGGCCTGCATGGGTGTTGGAGGTGGAGGGCATTTGAGGAGGCCTCGGCTGACAACAGTGGTGCAATGACCCAGCAGGGCAGCCTGGCACCTATGGATTGCAACGTGGCCCTTGACTTTCCACTCCCACCTGCTTCCCAGCGCCCCCGGACATCCCTGCTCCAGCCTCTAGCCTCCTGCCCAGGCCGCGCCAGCTCCCAGGGACCTCTCTGAGCATCAACCCAACCCAAGGTTGTTCCAGTGGTGGCTGAGAGTTGTTGGCAGCCAAGGCAGAGAGAGCTGCAGGGTCTCCAAACCCATGTGCAAGGGGCTGAGGGTCACTTCCACCTCAGTGGATGGGGTGGGGCATCTGGAGAGAGACTGTGCCACTGGGGCCCCCAAGGGTGCTCCCAGGATGTGCTGGGCATCCATGGGAGAGCCACTGTCCCTCTCTGGGCCCAGGCTTACACTGTTGTGCTGCACAGCAAGGGAGTTGGAGAAAACATGAGCAAGGACTATGTTTTGAGCACTTGCTGATGAGGGGGGCTCTGACTGCTTCATCTCACGGCCTCCCCTCCCAATCCTGAGGGGCGGAGAGGAACCCCAACCCCGCTCCTCAGGGGAGAAAGTGCAGAGCAAGAAAGACAGGCCCCACCCGAGGCCACACAGCAGAAGGTGGCAGAGTCAGGATGGAAACTGGGCTTGGGGGCTCCAGGGGCTGCCACACACCCTGTGCTGAGCCACCCCGGGAGGTGTAGACAGGTAGGACTCTGCTCCAGGCCCCAGACAGCACAGGGCTGACTGCAGGGCCCTTCTGTCTGTCCCTCGTGACCTGGAATCACAGCCCAGTGACTCTGAGCAGGTGAGGTCACCCCTCTGCCCTCTAAGGTTGCCCCTGGGCTGGTGAATAACCATCAGGATGGGGCGTGGAACGGTCACCGAACGGGGGCCCTCCCTGCCCTCAGCCCAGCTCTGCACAGGCCTGGGTGGTCCCTGAGCACCCCCTCCCGGGCTTGGCACCCCATGGTGCAGCGAGGGGGCCACCTTTCAGGACATGCAGTCCTGAGGGGAAGCCTTGGTCCGCTTCTCTCCTGCTATGTGGCTTTGGGCCAGTGACTGTCCCCCTCTGAGCCTCAGTTTCCTCTCTGTAAGATGGGCTTTTAACTGTTCAACCGTTCATTGAGTAAGTGCTTGCCATGGGTAGTTTGAGAAGCTTTCAACACAACGACCAGCAGAACAGACAAGGCTCCCAACCCCCCCCCGAGCAGATCTTCTAGCAGGGCAGAGAGACCCCACGAGAACATAGGAGGTGTCAGACAAGCCATGCGGGGACAGGAGGGACAGGAAAGCAGGACGTGGGGGCAGCTACAGGATTGAACAAGGTGCCCAGACAGGCCTCCTCTGAGAGGTTAGACTCCTGCAAAGACTTGAATGGATGAGGGAAGGAGCCACGTGGCTACCTGGAGAAGAGTATTCCAGACAGAGGGAAAGTCCATGCAAAGGCCCTGTGGCCAGACATGCCCCAGCGGGGGTTCAAGGATCAGGAAGAGGACCCATGTGCCTGGAGGAGCTAGCCAGGGAGACCAGGACAGAGAGGTGGGAAGTGGGCAGGCTATCCCGGACTTTGGGCCTGTAGTGAAATGGGAAGAAGTGAGAAATCTGTGAATGAATGCACATCAGGCGTTACATAGCCTGTACATAGTAAGTGCTTAATTAATAGGAGTTATGATCACTGCTACTTATAATTAGGGGATTTCTGACCTGTTTTCAGGGAGTGCGAGGGGTGCCTTAGTGTCTCCCCCTAAGGGCAGGAGCTGGATTTGAGCAACCCAGACTATCCCCCATTGGAATGGGGGGTCTGCTGCCCTATCTCAGCCTCTCCAGAATTTTCCAGGGCCACACAGGGCCTCGGGAAGTTCGGGGAGTGACGAGGCAGGACCACTGTCACAATGGCATTAAATCAGACCACCAGCTCCGGAAGAAATCGCACCAAGAAGTTGTTAATACCTTTATTATGGGCTGAAATGTATTCACGATATTAAAAGACATCCCATTTCTGCCCCCCGTGTCACATCTGAGATGTAGCGTAGATAAATGATATATCACCGCACGAGATCTACCGAAACCATTAGTAACCATGACATTTTGACGTCAGATTTTAAAAAATTCCTAAGTAATCTTTTTGATTTATGAAATGCTGTCTGGGTTCATCGAGAGAGATCTCAGATTTATCACCGCCTGGTTAGAATTATTAATGATTTTCAATTTGTAAATCTGAAGTCGAGAAAGTCTGTGGGCTCAGGGCGCAAACTCCCACCGTCGAAGGCCCAGCCTCTCCTCTAGCCTGAGTTCCAGCACGGAGAGATAGTCCTCACACCCCACATTCTGTACACTTGCCATTGTCTCCCGGCACATTCTGTTTGTTTGCAGCATGCAAGACTCTGGGGGGATCAGCTGCAGGACCTGCCCTGGATAGAGGTGTCAGCCCTACTCAAATAGGGGACGTCCACTCCTTCCCCCCCACACAGAGCCCTGGAAAGCTGCCCCTGGAGATTTGGGCAGAGGCAGTCAGTAGCAGACAGCCCTGCCCTTGAGCCTGGTTCCAGCTTCAACACAGCTGCAGCCTCTCACACCACTGAAAAGCCTGCAGCAGCCTGCCCTCACCCAAGGCAGCGGCCACAGAGACCACACCAGTTGCAGACCCCACACTGCCGCTTCTCCATCTCATCCGGGGAGGGGGGTGCGCCACCCTGTACCTGCCTCTCAGCCTTACTGCTGTCCCCCTCAAACCTTCCATCTGCCTCCCCGTCCTGGAAGCCACCCCAGCCTGGGCAGGGGGCAGGAAGCGACGCTGCTGGACCCCCAGGCCTGAGTGTGACTGCAGTGGTGTCCTGCACAGACCCAAAAGGCGTTCATGACTCTAGCTTGCGCCCTAGGCCACCTCAAGCTGTGTTAGAATCCCCCTGGGGGAGATTTCAAACCTGCCAATGCCCAGGCTGCACCCTGACCAACTGAATCAGAATTGCCAGAAGAGGCTGGGCACAGTGGCTCACACCTGTGATCCCAGCATTTTGAGAGGCTGAGGTGGGTGGATCCCCTGAGGTCCGGAGTTTGAGACCAGACTGACCAACATGGTGAAACCCCGTCTCTACTAAAAATCCAAAAATCAGCCGGACATGATGGTGCATGCCTGTAATCCCAGCTACTTGCGAGGCTGAGGGAGGAGAATCGCTTAAACCCAGGAGGCAGATGTTGCAGTGAGCCAAGATGGCACCACTTCACTCCAGTCTGGGTGATAAGACTGATACTCTGTCTCAAAAAAAAAAAAAAAAAAAAATTGCCAGAAGGTTCCAGTGTGCAGCCAAGGCTGAGACCCAAATATCACCACCATCCCATTCCTCCCTCCTTGTAGCCACCGCCTACCTTAGACCTCACCCTTTCTGTCTGGGACCGGGGTCACCCAGCCTCGAGTCTCACCCACTCTGGCCCATCCAACCCATGACAATCCAAGCCCACCTGACCATGGCACTCTCCTGCCTACACACTCGATGGCTCCCGAGGCCCTCAGGGGGAAGGCGATCTTCCTGCCCTGCCCCCACCAAGGCAGGAGAGGGCCGCGGCTGCATGAGGCCCTGCAGGGAGCCATCTACAGGACAGAGCAGAGCCAGACCCAGAATCCTCCTCCCGGCCAGATCCACAGGACCGCCACCAGCCAGCTTCCCTGACTGGAGTGAGGGCTTAGCTACGGGGCCGCCCTCCTACCTGGGCAGGAGGAAGGCCCATGGCAGGGGCCCCTGGGGAGTGAGTTTCACCCGCCACTGGCCACAAGTGACAGGACTCTGCTCACTCATGCCTGCACCTTAGGTGTGGGGGGCAGGGAGGGTGAGCTACACAGCCTCTCTGAGCCTCTGTTTCCTGATCTGTAGAATGGCACAACAGAATTCCCAATGCCTGGAGTTACTCTAGAGTTTAAACCACTCTCATACGGGACGCGCTCAGTGCCACTCACAAAGAGGGCCCAGGATCGCGTGGCTGCTGTTGGCACTGTGCGGACTGATGTGTCCTGGGCTGGCGTGTGGAGTGAGGCCACATTTAAAAGTTTCAGGCCGGGCGCGGTGGCTCAAGCCTGTAATCCCAGCACTTTGGGAGGCCGAGACGGGCGGATCACGAGGTCAGGAGATCGAGACCATCCTGGCTAACACGGTGAAACCCCGTCTCTACTAAAAATAGAAAAACTAGCACTAGCCGGGCGAGGTGGCGGGCGCCTGTAGTCCCAGCTACTCGGGAGGCTGAGGCAGGAGAATGGCGTAAACCCGGGAGGCGGAGCTTGCAGTGAGCTGAGATCCGGCCACTGCACTCCAGTCCGGGCGACAGAGCGAGACTCCGCCTCAAAAAAAAAAAAAAAAGTTTCATACTGCATTGGGTTCAAGTTCTCCACTCTATTTACAGACTAATGTCTTTTCCAGGCTTCAGTTTCCCAGACATTAGGAACTCTTCCTCCCACACGCCCGTCCTGCCCAGCCACCCCGCCCCACCTCTCTGTCAGGGCAGGCGTTCCATCTGGAAGCCACCTGGCAGCCAACGCGCCTCCTGGTCACCCGTCCCAGCCACTGACTTCCAGGTTGAGGAAAATGTGTACTGGCCACACTTTCTTTTCTCAATCCATATTTCAAAGGGAAAATAGGGATCACACTTCTGTAGCGTTCAGACGCAGGAAGGTGAGTTTTCAATCAATGCAGGCAGACAGGTCGTGGAGCCCCTGACTTTCTCCCTGGTGCCCGGCAAAGAACCAGGGATGGCAGCGAGGCAGGGAGGCAGAGGCAGAGGGTGGAAAGACAGAGACAGGGAGAAAGGGACACAGCCTCTATGGACGACGGGGACAGGTAGGGCCGACACAGGGGTGCATGGCGGGGCCTTGAGGTGGGGGAGGGGAGGCTGGCCACAGAGAGGAGCCAGACCTGCTGTGCTCCCCAACCCCTGCCCAGTGCCTGGCACAGATGGGCTCTCCATGAGCACTGAATGAATGCACTCATGAATGAATGAACCAGCCTCAGCTGCCTGCCCCCAAATGCCAGTTTTTTCCCATCCATGAACCCATGTAACCTCCCAATATACCTGTAAGGGTGACATCATTATTCGCATTTCACGGATAAGGAAGCTGAGGCTCAGAGGGGCACGCGTCTGGCCTGTGGTCACACAGCTGGGCAGCACAGGAGCCCAGAGACAGCTCTGGCTCCAGGTACCATGCTAAGGGCTCAGACTCTGGCCTCACACCAGAGGCAGGTGCAGCCTCCTCGGCTCCCAGCAGCTAGGCATGGAGAACACAGACAGCAGGAGCCATCCAGTCCCGGGGACCTGCCGGTGGAAGACGGAGCAGGGAAGCTGTGGGAGGCAGAATGTCTTTGGGCAGCAATAGAAAACTGACACAGGCCTGGGTACCTGGAAGCGGGGTGCCGCTATAGCAAATGCCTAAAAGTGTGCAAGTGGCCTTGGAATTGACCAGTGAAAAGAGGCTAAAAAAATCTGGAGACACATGATAGAAAAGGCCTAGGTTTCCTGGAACAGGTTTTGGGTAGAAATGTAACTGTTAGGTAGACGCTCCTCTCTCTCCTCAACCCTCACTGGCAGAGGAGGATGGGGGTCAGGGGCCAGGCAGAGGAGGGAGGTGTGGAGGTCTCAGTAGTGGAGAAGTTTCAGGGGTGAGTGCAGAGATGGAAAACACCTGGAGAACTGAGACTGTTAAGGATCCGGTTTGAATAGGAGTTCACATGGGCACAGGAGTATTTATTACATGGTGATGGGGGAGCCACAGTGAGAGACAGACAGTGAACCAGGGACCTGAAAAAAAATCAATGATGATGATGGTGGAGATGGTGATGATGCTGATAGTGATGCTACTACTGCTGATGGCTATAACGATAATGAGGGTAAGGATGGTGATGGTGGTGATGATGGTAACTGTGATGATGATGGTTGTGCTGGTGATTGTGGTTATGGTGATAATTTAATGATGGTGATGATGATTGTGATGATGGTGATGGTAGTGAGGATGATGGTGATGATGATAGTGAGGATAATGATGATGGTGATGGTGGTAGTAGTGGTGATGATGTTGATGGTTGTGGTGGTGATTGTGGTTATGGTGATAATTATAATGATGGTTATGATGATTGTGATGGTGGTGATGGTAGTGAGGATGATGATGATGATAGCGAGGATAATGATGATAGTGATGGTGACGGTACTGGCAATGATGGTGATGGTGGTGATGGTGATGATGATGGTAATGATGATGGTGGTGGTGGTGGTGATGGTGATGGTGATGGTAGTGAGGATAATAATGATGATAGTAGTGAGGATAATGATGATAGTGGTGGTGGTGGTAGTGGTAATGGTGATGATGGTTGTGGTGATTGTGGTTATGGTGATAATTATAATGATGGTTATGATGATTGTGATGATGGTGATGGTAGTGAGGATGATGATGATGATAGCGAGGATAATGATGATAGTGATGGTGGTGGTAGTGGCGATGATGGTGATGGTGGTGATGGTGATGATGATGGTAATGATGATAGTGGTGGTGGTGGTGATGGTGATGGTGATGGTAGTGAGGATAATAATGATGATAATAGTAGTGAGGATAATGATGATAGTGGTGGTGTTGGTACTGGCGATGGTGATGGTGGTGATGGTGATGATGATGGTAATGATGATGGTGGTGGTGGTGGTGATGGTGATGGTGATGGTCATGAGGATAATAATGATGATGATGATAGTAGTGAGGATAATGATGATAGTGATAGTGGTGGTAGTGGTGGTGATGATGATGGTTGTGGTGGTGATTGTGGTTATGGTGATAACTATAATGATGGTGATGATGATGGTGATGATGGTGATGGTAGTAGTGAGGATGATGATGATAGTGAGGATAATGATGATAGCGATGGTGGTGGTAGTGGTGATGATGGTGATGGTGGTGATGGTGATGATGATGGTAATGATAATAGTGGTGGTGGTGGTGGTGGTGATGGTGATGG
>NW_012122931.1:9320434-9327468 GCF_000951035.1 Colobus angolensis palliatus
TGATTATGGTGATAACTATAATGACGGTGATGAGTGTGATGATGGTGATGGTAGCAGTGAGGATGATGATGATGATAGTGAGGATAATGATGATAGTGATGGTGATGGTATTGGCGATGATGGTGATGGTGATGATGGTGATGATGACAGTAATGATGATAGTGGTGGTGGTGGTGGTGGTGGTGATGGTGCTGGTGGTGGCAGTGGTGGTGATGGTGATGGTGGTGGTGACAGAAGTGGTGGGTGGTGACAGTAGTGAGGATGATGGTGGTGGTGAAGTTGGTGATGGTGGTGATGGTGATAGTGAGGATGCTGATGATAGTGATGATGGTGGCGGTGATGGTGGTAGTGGCAGTGGTATTAGTGGTGGTGGTGACGATGGTGGTGATATTGGTGGTAGAGGTAGTAATGTGGTGATAGTGGTGATGATGATGGTGATAAGGTAACCTGCTTGAAAGTACCCAACTCAGTGCCCCACAAAAGGTGAATTGTTCCTTCTTCATGGCAACCAGAAGTTTTGATTCTGACTATAGGGGCCCGGTCTCACCTCTCTGGGGAAGTTAACACCTTCTTGGCATGTCCAGAGCTACCCTGAGCCCCACCTCCTCCCTAGTCTTTGTTGGCGCATAGGGCCAAACAAGGGATGAAGCAGGAACTTCCTCTGGGGAGGAGAGAGAGTTTGGAGCTCAGCTCAAGACTGGCTGGAGCTTGAGGGAGGTAAGTGCTCTGGGGAGGCAGGAACTGCTCCCAGGTTCCTGGACATCTGTGGTGATGGGACCTTGAGTCTCAGCCTTGAGCACTGCAGAGAGGGATCTGTAGTAGGCTCTGGAGCCAGTGGAGGGGCTTCCCAGTGGGAGACATGTCCAGGACCCCTGGTAGAACACCCTGACTTGATGACAGGGTGCAGGCTTGGGGACAGTGTCATGCCACACAACAGTAGGCCAGAGAACCAGGAAGACCTGTGCCTGGAGCATCACAGCCACCTGGGACTCTGGAGGGGAGGAGAGAGGTCCTGGATCCCTGGGAAGTGGATGTCCAGGGACCAGGCCCAGATTCCTTTTTTTTGAAATGCAGTCTCACTCTGTCATCCAGGCAGGAGTGCAGTGACGCGATCTCAACTCACTGTAACTTCCACCTCCCTGATTCAATCAATTCTCCTGCCTCAGCCTCCCGAGTAGCTGGGATTACAGGTGCCCGCCACCATGCCTGGCTAATTTTTTGTATTTTAGTAGAGACGGGGTTTCACCTTGTTGCCCAGGCTGGTCTCGAACTCTTGAGGTCAGATAATCTGCCTGCCTCGACCTCCCAAAGTGCTGGGATTACAAGTGTGAGCCACGGCGCCCAGCCCAGACTCCATTTAATCTAGAACAGTAAAGAAAAGGAACCTTGGGGCTGTAAGGCGATCGCACCTGGTTCCAGCTGGAAGGCGCCCACATTTCCTGAGCACGCGCATGTGGGGGCCATGCACCATCTCACTGGATCCCCGCAGCACCCTTGGGAGAAAGGTGCTATGATTAGCCCACCTCACAGATGAGAGAAATAGACTGGCCTGCCCAGGCGGCACAGCAGGACTCTGCTGGGCACTGCTACCCATGTCCCTACCTGTTTTGCTCAACAGCTCTGGGTACGCTCGCTCCATCACCCTGGAGTCCTTAGATCCCTGGGAGTCAGTTAGCCGCAGGCCCTTCTCTTGCCTTGGCTCTCAGGCTGTGTTAGTTTCCTGGGACTGCCAGGTAGTATCACACACTTGTTGGCTCAACACAACAGAAATGTGTTCTCTCATGGTTCTGGGGGCCAGAAGTCCGAAATCAAGGTGTCAGTGGGACCAGTGTTCCTCCTGGAGGCCCTGGGGCAGGATCTGCCCTGTTCTCCCTCCTGGCTTGGCAGCTGCTGGCAGGCCTGGTGTCCCTCAGCTCGCAGAGGCCATGCGGGCCTCTGTTTTTTCTTCTTCTAAGGACACCATCCTTGAATGAGGCCCCCTTAATACAGCATGACATCGTCTTAACTTGGTTGTATCAGCAAAGACCCTATTTCCAAATAAAGTCACGTTCACAGATGTTTGGGGATTTGGACTTCAATATATGTTTTGGAAGGAACCCAATTCCACCCGTAACTGGGCCTGGGAGGCTCCATCTGCTCCACTAGAATGTAAGGGCAGGGGTCTGGGTTTATTTTGGTGTCTGCTACATCCACAATGCCTAGAATAAGTCCCTAGCACATAGTAGGTGTGCAACAAACAACAAGGAAGTCAATGAATGTTAGTTTCTTCCTGCTGCTAGGACAGCAACACGCCCGTAACCTGCCTTAGGCATGCCCTGTAAAAGACACACACACCACGTAACATGGCGACACACAGACAAGACATGCTGCACACAGTGGGCCACCCCTTTGCATTCACACCAGTGCAACATTGTGTCGCAGGCCCACATGACATTGCTCAGAAACACACAGAAGTCACAGTGCACGCAGGGACATGCACATGACACATAACGTAGTGTGCTCACGGGCCTAATGGCGACCTCCTGAGACTCGCTCCTCACAGTGGCAGGGGCCAGGTATTGTCAGGGTGCCAGACATCTGTGCTGCTTCTGTGGCCGCCAGGGGCCGAAAGGCAATATTGTGGGAGTCTTTATTTATTGTTATACATCGCCAAGTGCTTTGAAACTCTCATTTTCTTACAATGCACAAATTAAGCAACTGTTTGGAGTTGAGCAGACGCCAGGGGACCAGACGGATGCAGTGGGGGAGGGGAGAAGCCTGTTAAGAATGGTGGGGACTAGGGGCTCAGGGGCAGCCTGTGGCCTCCCGAACAGCAGTTGGCTCATCTGTTCATTTGGACAATAAACATGGGTAAAACGGCTCCTGGCGGTGCTTCCCCAAAGGAGGTGCCTGGCTTGGGTGCCCCAGACACCCTGAATCAGTAATGCTCATTAATAAGCACCTACTGTATGTAAGATGGTGAGTTTCATGATGTGTAAGCAAGACCTTGTTCAGTCCTCATGCAGCCCTAGAAGGGATGAACCCATTTTACAGAGAGGGAAGCTGAGGCTCCGAGAGAGGACACATGCCCAGATTACTGCAGTGGATGCTGGACTCCAGAGGCCAAGCCCATACCATTCATCCACCACCACTGTCACCCAGCTTGGCACACTTGTCTCAGACTGCAGTGGTGTGAGGGGCAGCCTGGCTTCCTGGGATGGGCCCCACAAGCTTCCAATAGAATTGCCCCTTTACACAACCAATGTTTTCTGAGCCCTGGATCACCCACTCTGGGCATCGTGTAGGTGAAACCAGGAAACTCCAGGCTGAGCTTGAACACTTGCCTCAGACCAGTCCGTGACACTGACCCTGGATACAGTCACACACATCTTAGAGTTCCAAAGACGCTGGCTCCCTTTGTTCTCATCCCCCTGGGAGAAGGGCGGGTTCAGCATCCTTGACCCCTGCCATAACTGAGGCTCGGAGATGTGATGGTATATGATCAAGCTCACCAGCTTGGAGTCAGCACAGCAAGACTGATCCTGGCTGTGGGCACTTAGGCAAGACACTCGCTTCTCTGAGCATAGTTTTCTCATTTATAAAATAGGGCGACTAAATCTGAAGAAGATAATATTCAACAAGGGCTTAGCCCAGGACCTGGCCACAAGAAATCATCATGGGTCACTAGTGGCTGCTATTTCTCTTCTTATTATCATCATAGAAAATTTCCCAGAGTTTTCCTGCAAATCGGCATCAAGAGAGATATTCTCATCCAGCTCAGGTTGAGGCCAAGAAAGACCCAGCAAAAGATGTTTGGTAATTTGGGCAAAATGTGCTCCAGTGATGAAGAAGTGCTCTGAACTGAGCCCACGGGGACAGTATGGGGCTCACAGCTCTAACAGCTCTGCCTCAATCCATACTCTGCCATGCTGAACAGCCAGGGTGCCCCAAAGAGACACAATGCAGACTGGAACAGCCTTACAGGGGAGAGTTGGGTTTCTTAAAAATTTTAATGCACATACCCTCTGTATTAGTCCATTTTCATACTGCTATAAAGAACTGCCCAAGACTGGGTAATTTATAAAGGAAAGAGGTTTAATTGACTCAGTTCCACATGGAGGCCTCAGGAAACTTACAATCATGGCAGATGGTGAAAGGGAAGCAATCACTTCTTCACAAGGCGGCAGGAGAGAGTGTGTGTGAAGGAGGAATTGTCAAACTCTTGTAAAACCATCAGGCCTCATGAGCAGTCACTCACTATCATGAAAACAGCATAAAGGAAGCTGCCCCCATGATTCAATCACCTCCCAGAGTCCCTCCCTTGACAAATGAGGATTATGGGGAATACAATTCAAGATGAGATTTGGGTGGGGACACAGCCACCTTGACTGAGCAACTCCATTTTTACAAATTTGTCCTCTAGAAATGTTCAGATGTGTCCTCAGTGATTGATGTTCAAGATATTTATGAAGCACTGTGGGTCAGAGCAATAAGCTGTCAACATAAATGTCCACCAGTGGGAGATTAGTGACATGAGGACACATGTCTATCACGGAGCACAGTAAAGTCAATACCAAAGACTGCAGTAAGTACCTGGGTAGAAATGTGAGAAGACGGCCGGGCGTGGTGGTTCGCACCTGTAATCCCAGCACTTTGGCAGGCCTAGGTGGGCAGATTGTCTGAGGTCAGGAGTTCGAAACCAGTCTGGCCAACACGGCGAAACCCCGTCTCTATTAAAAACACAAAAAAATTAGCAGGGTGTAGTGGCATGCTCCTGTAATCCCAGCTACTCGGGAGGCTGAGGCAGGGGAATTGCTTGAACCAGGGAGGTGGAGATTGCAGTGAGCCAAGATCAAGTCACTGCACTCCAGCCTGGGCAACAGAGCAAGACTCCATCTCAAAAAAAAAAAAAAAAAGGACATTCAGGATGTATTTCTTAAAAAAAAAAAAAGGAAGGCTGAAAACAGAATGTATAAAATAGTGACATATATGTGTGCGTGTGTGTCATATATATGATTGCATATGCTTAATGAAAGGTAAGAAAGATAGGAGGGGCTTCAAGTTTCTGGTCCAGCATGGAAGAAGTGTAGAAATTAACATTCTGTCCTCACAACAAGTAAAATGTTGAACAAACTGAAAAATCAACAACTCTTCTTAGATTGGCCAGAGAAGTGAGATCACAAAACAAACAGCTGCCCCAAAATTAAAGAGACAGGGCAGATTCAGAGAATCACAACTTCCTGGAGCAGAAAACCAAGAGCAGAAACTTCCACAAGAACCAGCACCAGGGTAGGAAAACCTTAAATGTAAGAAATAACTTACTAGGAGGTCAAAGTGGACAAGTCTGAGAGTTGAAAACTCCAGGGGACCCAATCATGAGGGGCACCCACACTTTTGTGAGTTTCTTTTAGAGTCCTACAAGATCCTCACAGTAAATATTGGAGAAGAATCCCCTCACACTTCCAGTGAGGGAGGGGGAAAGAATCCATTTAAAAATACACCAGATCTTTCTTTTCTTCTTCCTTTTTTTTTTTTCGTGAGATGGAATCTTCCTTTGTCACCTAGGCTGGAGTGCAGTGGCACGATCACAGCTCACTGCAACCTCCACTTCCTGGGTTCAAGCAATTCTCCTGCCTCTGCCTCCCGAGTAGCTGGGATTACAGGCACTCCCCACCATGCCTGGCTAATTTTTGTATTTTTAGTAGAGACGGGGTTTCACCATATTGGCTAGGCTGGTCTCGAACACCTGACCTCATGATCCACTGGCCTTGGCCTCCCAAAGTGCTGGGATTACAGGCTTGAGCCACCGTGCCTGATCCATTTTTTTCTTCTTAACAAGGACTGCTTGATAAGATTTGGCTGTGTCCTCACCCAAATCTCATCTTGAACTGTAGTTCCCACAATCCCCACATGTCATAGAAGGGACGTGGTGGGAGGTAATTGAGTTAAGGGGGCAGTTCCCCCATGCTATCCTCGTGATAATCAGTAAGTTATCACGACATCTGATGGTTTTATAAGGGAGTTCCCCTTTGCTCTGTTTTCATGCTTCTCCTTCCCACCACCATGTGAAGAAGGACATGTTTGCTTCCCCTTCCACCATGATTATAATAAGTTTGCTAAGGCCTCCCCAGTCCTGCAGAGCTGTAAGTCAATTAAGCCTCTTTCCTTTATAAATTACCCAGTCTTGGTTATTTCTTCATAACATTGTGAGAATGAACTAATACATTGCCCTCAGGAGAAATGATTTTACCACAGCCTAACCTGCTGGGGTTTTATCAGAGAATAACCCACCTGGAGGAATGGGAATGCTTAACTCCAGTCCCCTCTAGTCATCCTGTTCCACCAAACAGGGAGGGAAAATAACTAAAAAGTACTGGTGAAGTTCAAAGTTCAGGAGCACAGGCTTACCAAAAAATGACCTAATTATAGAATTATACAATGCTTCCCCTCCCCACACCTTACTGCCACATTACTAAAGACCTATTTACCACAGTTTCTTTTACCCAATACACCTTTTAACAGAAAATTACAAGGCATACTAAAAGGGAAAAAGCTGAGTTTGAAGAGACTGAGAAAGTATCAGAACAAGATGTGGCAGGAATGTTGGAATTATCAAATCAGGATTTTTTAAAAACTATGATTAATGTGCTAAGGGCCTTAATTGAAAAAGTAGACAACATGCAAGAACAGATGGATAATATAATCAGGGAGATGGAAATTCTAAGAAAGAATAAAAAAAAATGATAGACATAGAAAGATACTGTAACAGAAATAAAGAAACCCTTTAACCACCACATCAGTGGACTGTACATGTGGAGGAAAGAATCTCTGAGCCCAAGGATATGACAGCAGACACTTCCAAAACTAAAAACAAGGAAAACAATGACTCGGAAAAAAGCAGACAGACAAACCAGAACGGAATATCCAAGAATTGTGGAACAACTATTAGAAAAGGCATAAATGCATTAATGGAAATACAGGAGGGAGGGAAGGGAGGAAGGAAGGAAGGAAGGAAGGAAGGAAGGAAGGAAGGAAGGAAGGAAAGAAGGGAGGGA
>NW_012122931.1:9327518-9329630 GCF_000951035.1 Colobus angolensis palliatus
GGGAGGGAGGGAGAAAAGGAGGGAGGGAGGGAGGGAACATTTGAAGCAGTAGTGGCTGAAGGTTTCCCCAAATTAATGTGAGATGTCAAACCACAGATCCAGAAAGTTCAAAGAACAACAAGCAGGACACGTGCCAAAAAAAAAAAAAGTCTAGGCATATTGTATTCAAATGTCAGAAAATTAAAGATAAATAAAAAATCTTGAACAAATCAGAGGGGAATAAACACCTTACCCCCAGAGACCCAAAGATAAGAGTTACATCTGACTTATCCTCAGAAACCATGCAAGCAAGAAGAGAGTGGGGTGAAATATTTAAAGTGATGAGAGACAGAAAAAACAAAACTTCAGCAACCTAGAAGTCTATACTCTGCAAAATTAGCCTTCAAATGTGAAGAAGAAATAAAGACTATCTGAGGCAAATAACAATTTGAGGGAATTGGTTTCCAACACATTGTCCTTGCAAGAAATGTTAAAAAGAAGTCATTTAGTGAGAAGGAAAATACGTTAGAAACTCAGATCTACATGAGGAAAGGAAAAGGATTGGAGAAGAAATAAGTGAAGATAAAATAAAAATAATTTATTCTTAATTGATATAACAGTTTGTTCAAAGTAATTATAGCAACAGTGTATTCAATTATGTACGCATATGTATAATGCTCATGTAGGCTATGTACAAGTGAAATGTATAACAGCAATAATACAAGGGATAGGAGGGAGGAATGAGGAGTATCTTGTGATTATAAGGTATGGCACTATCCATGAAAGTGGTATAGTGTTATTTGAAAATTGAGTTGGATTGCAATGGAAAATGGAGTTGCATATTGCAAACTCTATTGTAGCCACTTTTAAAAAGTAGAATTGTCTTTGGTAAACAAGAATTCAGTAAAAAATAAAGTATAATTTATATTCTAAGAAAAGAGAGAAAATGAAATCATAAGATACCCAATTACAACCACAAAAGGCAGAGAAAGTGTGGAAGATGAAAGCAGGAACAAGAAACAAGTGCAACAAATGGAAAAGCAACAAATATGGTAGACATTAATATAACTATAGCATAAGCATTTTAAATGTCAATGGTGTAAATATACTAAATATACCAATTTGGAGACAGAGATCGTCAGAGTAGATTTTAAAAAGCAAGACCCAAGTGTATGTTGTCTACAAGAAAACCACTTTAAGTATAAAAACATATATAGATTAAAAGTAAAGGGATGAAGAAAGATATACTATACAAACACAAATTAAGCAGAAGTAGCTATATGAATTTCAGACAGCGCAGACTTCAAAACAAGGAAAGTTATCAGAGAGGTATTATATAATGACAAAATAATCAGTTCTCCAAGAAGACATAATAATGTTGAGAAGCATTAAAATACATGAGGCAGAAACTAATAGAAATGCAAGGAGAAACAGACGAATCCACTTTCGTTGTTGGAGACTTCAACACCCCCGTATCAGAAATGAACAGATTCAGCAGGTAGAAAATCAGTAAGGATATAGGGGAGTTCAACGGCACCATCAATTAACTGAACATAATTGATATCTATAAACTACTTCATATAACAACAGAAGTTTACACATTCTATTCACACTCACGTGGAATATTCACCAAGACAGACTACATTCTGGGTCATAAAACACACCTTAACAAATTTAAAATAATAGAAATCATACAAAGTCCACTCTCAGACCACAGTGAAATTAAACTAGAAATTAATAACAGAGAAGATAGCTCAGCCAGGCACAATGGCTCTTGCCTGTAATCCTAGCACTTTGGGAAGCCAAAGTTGGTGGATTGCTTGACCCCAGGAGTTTGAGACCAGTCTGGGCAACGTGGTGAAACACCCCCCCCCAACTCTAAGGACTATAAAAAACGTAAGCCAGGGGCTCACGCTTGTGGTGCCAGCTACTCAAGGGGCTGAGGTGGGAGGATTGCTTGAGCCTGGGAGGCAGAGGCTGCAGTAAGCCAAGATTGTGCCACTGCATCGCAGCCTGGGTGACAGAGTGAGATCCTGTCTCAATAAAAAGAAAAAAAAAAAGATAGCTCAAAAAATCCCAAAACAGGCCGGGCGCGGTGGCTCAAGCCTGTAATCCCAGCACTTTGGGAGGCCG
>NW_012122931.1:9330425-9351922 GCF_000951035.1 Colobus angolensis palliatus
CACACACAACCTGAAATTTTAAAGTATTTTGAACTAAATGAAAATAAAAATACAACTTACAGAAAACTGTGGGATGCAGCAAAAGCAGTGCTTAGAGGAAAATTTGCAGCATAGCATACATATAATGGAAAAGAAGGGCTAAACTCAATAATCTAAGTTTCCACATTAGGAAACTAGAAAAAAAAGAACAAATTGAATTCAAAATGAGCACACGAAGAGAAATAAAAATTAGAGCAGAAACTAATAAAATTGAAAACAGGAAATCAAGAGAGAAAATCAACAAAACAAAAAACTGGTTCTTTAAAAAGATCAATAAAATCAATAAGCCTCACCTGAGCACAGTGGCTCTCCCCTATAATCCCAGCACTTTGGGAGGCTGAGGAAAGTGGACCACATTAGGTCAGGAGTTTGAGACCAGCCTGGCAAAGGCGGTAAAACTTCATCTCTACTAAAAATACAAAAATTAGCTGGGTATGGGGGTGCACACCTGTAGTCCCAGCTACTGAGGAGGCTGAGGCAGGAGAACCACTTAAACCTGGGAGGCAGAGGTTGCAGTGAGCTGAGATCACACCACAGCACTCCAGTGACAGAGTGAGACTCCACTTAAAAAAAAAAAAAAATCACTAAGCCTCTAGAAAGGCTAAGAAATAAGGAGAGAAGACACAAATTGCTAACAAAAAAGGGAACTGAAACAGAAAGGAAACATCACTGCAGATCCCATGGACACCAAAAGAATAGAGAAATATTATGAACAAGTCTATGCACACAAATGTAACCTAGATGAAATGGACTAATTTCTTGAAAAATAAAATCTGCCAAAATTCACACAAGAAGAAATAGACATCAGAATAGGTCTATATCTATTAAAGAAATTGAATCAACAATTAATAACCTTCCAAAACAGGAAGCAGATGGAAAATGCTACCAAACATTTAAGAAGGAAATTATACCGATTCTCTACAATCTTTTTCAATAGATAGAAGTACAGTGGCTATATTCTAACTTGTCCTATGAGGCTGGTATTATCCTAATATCAAAACCAAAGGCATTACAAGAAAAGATA
The DNA here is from genome assembly GCF_000951035.1 of Colobus angolensis palliatus. NCBI lineage: Eukaryota > Metazoa > Chordata > Mammalia > Primates > Cercopithecidae > Colobus > Colobus angolensis. The sequence goes on from NW_012122931.1 coordinate 9,331,489, forward strand.
ACTACAGAAAAATATTTCTCATGAACATAGATGCAGAAATCTTCAAAAAATACTAGCAAATTGGAACCAACAATGTATAAAAAGAATTATGCACTACCACCAAGTGGGAATTTTCCCAGGTGTGCAAGATTTGTTCAATGTTTGGAAATCAATTAATGTAATCTATTATATCAACAGACTAAAGAAAAATCATGTGATCACTACTGATCATGTGATCAATAGATGCAGAAAAAGCACCTGACAAAGTCCAACACCCATTCATTATTAAGGCAAAACAAAACAAGACACCTCTCAGTAAATGGGAATTGAGGGGAACGTCATCAATTTGATACAGAATAGCTACAAAAAACCTACAACTAACATCATACTTAGTGATGAGAACTAGAAGCTCCCCAGCTAAGATCAGAAACAAAACAAAGATATCTTGTCTCACCACTGCTTTTCAATATTGTACTGACGATTCTAGCTAATGCAATAAGACAAGAAAAGGAAATAAAACATACTGAGATTGGGAAGGAAGAAATAAAACTGTCTTGCAGGTAACATAATTATCTGAGAAATTATGTAGAAAACCTGAGTGAATTTTAAAAAACTAAAGGAACTAATGAGTTATTGTAGCAAGGCTGCAGTATACAAGATTAATATTTAAAAGCCAGTTGTTTCCCTATTTACTGGCAATGCACAAGAGAGATTTAAAATCAAAAACATGTTACCATTTACATTAGCACTCAAAACTACTTAGGTATAAATATAATAAAATGTGTACAAGAGCTATATAAGGAAAACTACAAAACTTTGACAAAAGATAACAAAGAAGAACAAAATACATGGAGAGATAGTTCATGTTCATGAATAGGAAGAGCCAGTATTGTCTAGATGTCAGTTCTTCTCAATTTGATTTATATATTCAACACAACCCAGTCAAAATCCCAAGTTATTTTGTAGACATAGACAAATTTATTTTAAAATTTATATGGAGAGGTAAAAGACTCAGACTAGTTGGCTCATATTGAAGGAGAAGAACAAAGTTAGACTGACACTACCCAACTTCAAGACTTACTGTAAAGCTAAGGTAATAAAGATAGTGTGGTATTGGTGAAAGAATAGAAAAATAGATCAGTGGAACAGAATAGAGAGACCAGAAACAGACCCATAAGTATAGTAAGCTGATCTTTGACAGAAGAGCTAAGGCTATGAAACAAACATAGTCTTTTCAAAAAATAGTGCTGGAATAACTGGTTATCCATATACAAAAATATGATGTAGGCACAAAGCTTACCCCCTTCCCCAAAATTAATTCAAAATGGATTATAGACTCTACAAAGTATAAAGTGCAAAACTTATTAAACTCATAGAAAAAAAAATAAGAAAAAACCTAAATGACCTTGAGTATGGTGATGAATTTTTAGATTCAACCCCAAAGGCACAATCCATGAAACAGAGAATAGATAAGCTGGACTTTATTAAAATTTAAAACTTCTGGTCTCCAAAAGACAATGTCAAGAGAATGGGAAGACAAGCCGTAGACTCAGATAAAATATTTGCAAAAGACACATCTGATAAAGGGCTGTTATCCGGAATATACAAAGAATTAAAACTCATCAAGAAGAAAACAAACAATCTATTTAAAAATGGACAAGGCTGGGCATGGTGGCTCACTTCCTGTAATTCCAGCACTTTTGGAGGCTGAGGCAGGTGGATCTCTTGAGCTTAGGAGTTTGAGACAAGCCTGGGGAAAATCGTGAAACATTATCTCTACAAAAAAATACAAAAATTAGCCAGGCGTGGTGGTGCACGCTTGTAGTCCCAAGCTACTCAGGAGGCTGAGGTGGGAAGATGGCTTGAGTCTGGGAGGCAGAGGTTGCAGTAAGCCAAGACTGGGCCACTGCACTCCAGCCTGAATGACAGAGTGAGACTGTCTTAAAAAAAATAAATTAAACAAATGGCAAAAGAGTTGGACATTTTACCAAAGGAGATGTACAGATGGCAAATAAACAAATGAAAAGAACATCATATGTCACCAGAGAATTGAAAATTAAAACAACAATGTGATACCACAACACATCTGCTAGAGTGGTCAAATTCTCAAACACTGACAGTGCCAAATGCTGGAGAGGATGCAGAGCAACAGGAACTCATATTCATTGTTGGAGGGAATGCAAAATGCTACAGTGACTTTGGAAGACAGTTTGGCAGTTTTTTAAAAAACTAAACATATTCTTACCATACAATCCAGAAATTACACTCTTTGGTATTTGCCCGCATGAACTGAAAATTTAGGTCCACACAAAAACTTCACACAAATGTGTATAGTAGCTTTATTTATAATTGCCAAAACTTGGAAGGCACTAAGATGTCTTTCAGTAGGTGAGTGAATAAACTGTGACACGTCCAGACGATGGAATATTACTCAGCACTAAAAAGGAATGTGCCAGCAAGCCATGAAAAGATATGGAGGGAACTTACATGTATTTTGCTAAGTCAAGGAAGCCAGTCTGAAAAGGCTACATACTATCTGATTCCGACTATATAACATTCTAGAAAAGGCAAAGCTATGGAGACAATAAAAGGATCAGTGGTTGACAGGCATTGGGGGAAAGATAAAAGGCAGCGTGCAGAGGATTTTTAGGGCATTGAAATCATTCTGTATGATACTACAATGATGGATACATGTCATTGTATGTTTGTCAAAATTCATAGAATGTACACCACCAAAGCAAACCCTAATGTAATCTCCAGATTTTGGATGATACTGACGTGTCAATGTGGTTTTATTGATTGTAACAGAAGTGCCGCTGTTGTGGGGGATGTTGATAGTTGTGGAGGTTGTGTGGGGGTGGGGGACAAGGGTGTGTAGGAAAACTGCACTTTCCACTCAATACTACTTTAAAAAATCAAATTTATTAATTGATAACAAAAAAGAGTGGAAGGAAGCAAGGAAGGGAGGGAGGCAGAGAGGGAGGAAGGAGGGAGGAATAAAGGAAAGAGAGGAAGGGAGAGGGAGGAAGAAAGGAGAGAGAGAAAGGAAGGAAGGTGAGGGAGGAAGGAGAAGAAGGAAAGGAAGAAGAAAGGAAGGGAGGGAAGAAGGAGACAGGGAGTGGGGAAGCAGAAAGGGAAAGTTGTCTGACTTTACAGTCCAAGAGAGAGAAGCTTGCTTCTCAGAGAGTGGTGCCACACTTTGGAAAGGGACTCCATGTTAAGAATGGCCAGACCCCTGGACATGGCCCAAACAGAGAAAGCTTAGAAAAAGAGAAATTTGGAGTTTTAATAAGGAGGGGCCTGGTACCAGGGAATAAGGAGCCTGAGGATTTTGATGGAGAAAATTATAAAATTTTTAAGATATTTTAAAAGATCTAAACAAATGAAGATGGATTAAAAGACTCAATATTTTAAAGATGGCAATTCCCCTCACTTCATCTATTTATTCAATGTGATCTCAATTAAAATTCCAACAGATTTTTTAAGATGAAACTTGACAAGCTAATTCTAAAATTTCTACAGAAATGCAAAGGGCTAAGAATGGCCAATGTATTCTTGAAAAACAAAGTGAGAGAACTTGCTCTATTGGGTATCAAGACTAATTATAAAACTGAGAGTGAAGCCAGTGTTACCACACTGGCTCAGAGATAGACACACAGTTCAACAGCCAGGACAGCCCAGGAGCAGACTGACACAGGAGACACCTGATGCATGATGGAGATGCTACTGCAGACCAGTGGGGAAAAGATGAACTTTCCAATAAATTGTGTGGGACAATCAGACCCCTACCTCAAACCATACGCAAAAAGGAGTAAGTATAAAGGAATTTAAAAATTGCTTACTTAATTTTATTTTATCTTTTTTTTTTTTTTTTTCACCCAGGCTGCAGTGCAGCAGCATGATCTCAGCTCACTGCAACCTCTGCCTCCTGGGTTCAAATGATTCTCCTGCCTCAACCTCCTGAATAGCTGGGATTACAGGTATGGGCCACCACGTCTGGCTAATTTTTGCGTTTTTAGTAGAGCCAGGGTTTCACCATGTTGACCAAGCTGGTCTCAAACTCCTGACCTCAGGCAATCTACCTACCTCAGCCTCCCAAAGTGCTGGGATTATGGGCATGAGCCACCACAGCTGGCCAAAATTGCTTTCTTTAAAATTAAGCACTGAACTGTTCATTAAAACATCCTACACATTGGCTGGGAATGGTGGCTCACCACCTGTTATCCTAGTGCTTTGGGAGGCCAAGGCAAGCAGATCACCTGAAGCCAGGAGTTTGAGACCAGCCTGGCCAACATGGCCTGTCTCTACTAAAAATACAAAAATTAACTGTGCATGGTGGTGCATACCCATAATCCCAGCTACTGGGGAGGCTGAGGCATGAGAATCACTTGAACCCAGGAGGCAGAGGTTGCAGTGAGCTGAGATCATGCCACTGCACTCCAGCCTGGGTGACACAGATCAAGACTCTGTCTCAAAAAAGCAAGCAAATAAATAAATAAATTTGTACAAATCAATAAGAAAAAGACAATGTAAGAAAAAATGGGTAAATGGCTCCAACATGCACTTAACAGAAGAGAAAATGCAAATAATGAACAAACATGTGAAAAGATGCTCAACCTCTTTAATAATCATAAAAATTCAAATTACAATCACATTGATATATCATTATTTAACCACCAGGTTGGAAGAAAATTGAAAATGCCAAATGTTGGCAAGTATGTCTTCTCCAGTGTCCCCCACCAGGCCATGCTGTTCCCCTGCAGAAGTGTAAACTGGGCCGGGCGCGGTGGCTCAAGCCTGTAATCCCAGCACTTTGGGAGGTCGAGACGGGCGAATCATGAGGTCAGGAGATCGAGACCATCCTGGCTAACACGGTGAAACCCCGTCTCTACTAAAAAATACAAAAAACTAGCCGGGCGTGGTGGCAGGCGCCTGTAGTCCCAGCTACTCAGGAGGCTGAGGCAGGAGAATGGCTTGAACCCAGGAGGCAGAGGTTGCAGTGAGCTGAGATCATGCCACTGCACTCCAGCCTGGGCAATAAGAATGAGCCCCCCCCCCAAAAAAAAAAAAAAAAACAAGTGTAAACTGGTACAACCACTTTGGAAAACAATTTGACGATCCTTAGTAAGGCTGAAGAGGGGTTCCTGCTCAAGGCCAGCAATTCCACTCTAGAGAAATGCTTGTGTGTGTGTGTGTGTGTGTGTGTGTGTGTTCCTGGGGGGCTGGTGACTTTCCTGGACCTCTACTGGCCTCAGGCCATGTCCAAGTCCCCTTCCCCAAGACTCCCCCAAACCCCTGCCTCCCCACACATCTTGGGATAACACAACCCCACTGGCCCATTTTGCAAACTGTCTTTCTGGGCCTGGCCTATTTAGAGAAAGTGTGGACCCCAGACCTAGACCCAAAGGAAGTTTCTTACTGACTCTGAGACCTTGTGTGCGAATTTTTTCCCTCTGAGGCCGCTGCTGCCTCCACTGTAAAATGGGTTGATGACAGTACATGTCTCACAGGGAGTTCGGGAGGCAGCAGTAAGTTGGGATCAGCAGGGGCTGGGCAGGATGTGAGCCGTCAGTGTGAAGGGTACTCCACAGATGGAAGTTCCTCCCTGTCCTCAGGACACAGCCCTCTCTCCTGACTCCATTTCTTCCAACTATTTTTGTTCACCTCAGTCTTGACCTCCCAGGCTCAGGTGATCCTCCCACCTCAGCCTCCTGAGTAGCTAGGACTACCGGCGTGCACCACCATGCCTGGCTAATTTTTGTGTTTTTTGTAAACATGGGGTTTTACCATGTTGCTCAGGCTCATCTCAAACTCCTGGGCTCAAAAGATCCTCCCACCTTGCCCTCTCAAAGTGCTGGGATTACAGATGTGAGGCACCGTGCCCGGCTCTGGCTGTGCCTTTCTCCTGGTCTAATTCCACTCATGTTTGCAGAAGATCTTCTTTACCTCCAGCCTGTAAAGAGCTCTCTCTTCCCTATGCTTCCAGTCTATTCGCTCGGCAACAAATATTTCCCAAGAGCTCACCAGAAAGAAGGCGTTGTTTAAGGTGTTTCAAGGGACTGTGGGGAACTCAAGAGCCCCCAAGGTCCTGGTGGAGAGGTGGCTCCAGAAGCTGTGTGGGAGAAGTGCAAGGAGATCCTGCTGTCACCCTCTCATCCTCAGTAACTGGCATGGCTTGGCACATAGTAGGTGCTCAATAAATAATGCTTGAACATTGGACCAAAAAACTGAGATGCATTCAGATTGCACACACTCAAGCAGCTAGGGTGATGCGTGTGTGTTTCTGCGGACACACACTCAGGAGCACACACGTGTGCATGTGAGCATCGATGCACCCAACCCACCTGCACGCATAGCCCCGATGCCGAGGCCCACTCCAGCCGGCACCTCACGCGCATGAATGCTGCCTCCTGCACAAAGCTCATTTATTTTGATTTATGAATATTACAAAAATAAACCTGAGCATCTTCTTAGGGATTCTGTGATCCTGACACCGGTCCCTACGATATTGCTTTTCGCTCCTGGTTACCTGAAATTAGCAGAGTAATTCGGAATCTGCATCTTTATTTAAAAGAAAAAACTGTAGATGCAGAATTATAAAAATTTAATATGCTCCCAGGAAAATGAAAAATGAGAGGTTGTGATCTCGTCTAACACTTTCAAATGTGTTTATTAATTCATGTTTTAAATCATAAGTTTCATTCGGTGAGAGCCATGCACAGCAATAAGCCTGTTTTAAAATATTAATGAATAAACAATATTTCTCTATTGAAATATAACATGCTTCTTTGAACAATGGACCACCAGTAATAAATCAAAACCAGGAGAAAATTGCATTTCATATTTAATACAAGTTGAACTCTGCCTTTTTATAAATGATATCTTTTTTGTTTAATTGGCGTCAGTTCAGATCTAGCAGATTGCTAATAAAATTCTGGATTTCCATATTTAATGATGCGTACACTTTCTGCTGAAATTTTACCAGGAAAAAAAGAATCAGCCTTTTATTATCTCCTGAGGTGGCGGTGAGAGGTGAGGCCTCGGCCTCAGGCCAGCCTTGAGGGTTGGGGGTGACAGGCTGGAGTAGGTGGGCTGAAAAGGCCGCGCCACCCCCAGGACCCTCACTCTGCCATTGACATACCCTGGTAACCCTGTGGCTGACCAGAAGTAATTGTTCCAGCTGGAGAGGCTGGAGATGGGGCATCCCCTTCTGACCCGGGGCACAGTGTAGCAATAACAACAATGAGAAAACGCACCCCATCCCGGGCCAGGCACCTTCGCATGCGTCAGGTCACTCAATCTTTACAACAGTCCTACGAGCGAGGTGAGAACGAAGTCAAGGCTGCAGAGAGAGGAAATCCCATGGCCTAGACCACACAGCGGGTGAGTGGCAGGACTCGACCTGACTCTGTGCTTGGATTCTTCACGCTTGGAGGAAGATGCACCCACCTGGGTTTTATCCACAGTGGGTGACCTGGGACTTGCAAGAGCCACGTGGTGTCTGCACAAGCTGGACTCTGAGTGCAAATCACTCCCACAAGGCAGGTTGTAGATAGAGAATAAGAGCAGCCAGCCTTGGCAGTACTATTTGCAGAGCACTGTTCGAAGGGCTTTAGCTGCACCAACTTGTGTGATCTATCCTGCGATGCCAGGAGGCAGGTGCTTGACAAGGAGACTGAGGCACAGGGAGGTTACAGGACTTGCCCAAGGACACACAGCTGATAGGAGGCAGGGCCTGGATTCAAACCTGGGTAGTTTCACTCAAGAGCACACATTCATCAGCGTTAAGCCACAGTGCTTCCTAGCTGTGAGGTCACACTGCCCCCGGGCAGCCATTCTTTGCCTCTGTAAAGGGGCTGTATCCACTTGGCCATGAGGTGTGGCTCCTGGCAGTACATTTGGTGGCGCCCAGATGGAAGCAGGCCACCTGCACATGGCTGAGTCTGCCACAGCCAAGTCATCGGGCTGGGAGTGGTTGTGCTGGTTGTCCATGGGCTGGGTCGCCGGGCTCAGCAGGGACCAGTTGCAGGCCTATTATTGGCCAGAAGCATCTGTGGACACAGCAGCCTTCCTGAGGGTGTCTCTGGGATGCTCAGCTGCTGGGGAGAGGCACCAATGACTCTGATGGGGTGTTGGGAGGAGACTGGCATTCCTCCCCTTCTCCTTTCTGCCCCGCCTAAGGCTCATCGTGAAACTGCAGACCCAGCATGATGAGAAAGAGACACTGACAAGATAGTGGAGGCACAAAGGAATAAGAATGTGAATTGGCCAGGCGTAGTGGCTCACACTTGTAATCCCAGCACTTTGGGAGGCTGAGGCAGGCGGATCACTTGAGGTCAGGAGTTCAAGACCAGCCTGACCAACATGGTGAAACCCCGTTTCTACTAAAAAAAAAAAAATATATATATATATATATTAGTCGGATGTGGTGGCACGTGCCTGTAATCCCAACTACTCAGGAGGCTGAGGCAGGAGAATCACTAGAACCTGAGAGGTGGAGGTTGCAGTGAGCTGAGATCACGCCATTGTACTCCAGCCTAGGAAACAAGAGTGAAACTGCATCTCAAAATAAAAAATATATATATATATGAGTTTAGGCTCCAGACTGACGTTCTGGCTCTGTGTGTATTTGGCCAAGTGGCTTCAGTCTCCCCATCTGTGAAATGTGAAATGGAGATGATAATCGCACCTTCTGTGGGAGGCCGCTATGAGCATTTCAAGAGGGAGTCTGGGACCCGCTAAAGAGCAAGCATCTCCTGCCTCCTGCCTCTGTGGCTTCTCTGGTGTACCCTTCCCCATGACCCCTGCTCCCTCCCCCGCAGCTCCTCACTTTCCCAACCCTGTAGGGCCTCTGCTGGGATGTCCAGTAGGGATGAAAAGTGCTGCACAAGGGGAATGGCAGGGCTGAGCTCCGCTGGAGGGCACAGTGATCTGGGCTCGGCCTTGAAGGACAGGCATTCACCAGCGGAGAGGGTACAGAAGGATGTTCCAAGAACAGGGAATGAGGGGCCAGGCTCCTTCCTTAAGCCTCTTACTCAAGATTACACAGCTGGTAGGACACGAAGCTAGGATTCAAATCCACATCTGGGCCGGGCGCGGTGGCTCATGCCTGTAATCTCAGCACTTTGGGAGGCCGAGGCGGGTGGATTGCTTGAGGTCAGGAGTTCGAGACCAGCCTGGCCAACATGGTGAAACTCTGTCTCTACTAAAAATAAAAGAAAAAAACTAGCCGGGGGTGGTGACAGGAGCCTGTAGTTCCAGCTACTCAGGAGGCTGAGACAGGAGAATCGCTTGAACTTGGGAGGTGGAGGTTGTAATGAGTTGAGATCACATCACTGCACTCCAGCCTAGCCAAGAGCGAGACTCTGTCTCAAAACAAACAAACAGAAAACCACATCTGTTGGACTCCAGAACCTGGTGGTAAGATCTGTTCAAACCCAGAGCTGGTTGTGTGGCCAGGAGAACTAAGGAGACTGGGGCCAGAGCTGAGTGGGGCAGAGCCTGGGACTTGGAAAGACACCCGTGGGGGCACGGGTGCACACTGAAGCCCAGGCAGAATTCTACCCATGGTAAAGCACACGTGGAGAACGTGCCCAGGCCTGCACGCAGAGCTTCAGCTGGTAGAAGGCAGAGCCAGGATTCAAACCCATGCTGCTGAGCTCCAGAACCTTCACTGTGACAGCTGCCCCCCCAGGGAGGTGCTCTGTTTGCCCCCATTAGTGCCAGGCCCAGTCCAGCACAGCCAGAGAAAAGGGGGTCTTCCTGTTTCTCACCTCCAACCCCATGATCCGTGGACACAGATAGCACCACACACACACACACACACACACACACACACCCCACAGGACACCCACACTCAGGTGGCCCAGGCAACTGAGGCATGGGCAGGAAAGCCACAAGCAGGGACGATTTCCCTGGTCACCACCCCCCAGACAGGATCTCATACTGGAGGCCTGAAGGCCTAAGTTCACCACAGCCTGTCTGATACTAGTGGCTGCTGAATGTGGCACATGGGGACTTCACAGGGCAAACCCCAGTCCTGGACAGGTGGTGTTGCTTCTTTGAGCCCCAGAATCCCATGGGAAAATGAGATAATAGCACCCCTCGTGGGGTTCCACAGGCATTAAATGAGATACTGTGTGGGAGGTGCCTGGTGGGGGGCCGGCCCAGAGGGGAGGACCCTTTCTCCTGGCACCAGCACACATTTCACCCCGCCTGGGAGACTCAGCCCAATGTTTCTTCACTTCTCTGGAATGCCGCCCCTTCCCACCCCCACTTCCGGCCAGGGAATGGCACATGGACGTTCTTTTGTTTGGGGGCTACAGAACAGCCCTAACTTGGTTTGCAAGGTCACCTGGTCCAATAGACTTAAGAGACTCACACCACTTGTGCATCCCAAGCAGAAGCCTGGTACCCATCCCCACATGGACAGCTGCGCAGGCCCTTGGGCCCCGCATGCTTGTGAACACACACGTACTCTCAAGCAAGCACACGGGTTCCTATGCATCGAGCGGTATGTGGACAGGCCCCTTCGCCCGTGACTGGGTATTTCTGGCAGTTTCCTGTTGTTATTCTCCTTGATCTTGTAATGGGTTTTGGGATCCCCGCTTCTCTAGTCCCAGGGCTCAGAAGCCCACCAGGCTTTCCGAAGCGCTAAGTGTTGGCTTCTTGAGCAAGAAGGGCTAGGTCAGGGGGTGGGGTCTGGTTTTACTCATCTCTGACTCTAGCCTCTAACCCACCACTTGACACAGAAAAGGTACCTGGTGAAAATCTATTAAAATCAACGACTGATTTCACCCAATTTGGAGTGAGACATGCCCGCACAGTCTCCAAGTCCGGAGCGCTTTACAAACCCCAGGGTACACCAGAGGCTGGGCCAGAGGGCCTGTGTGGTGGCCCAGTTTCCTCACCTATGAAGTGAGGATGCTTCTGTCCTCCCAGAGGTGGTGAGGAGTGAAGAGAGAAAACGTGCACATGCTTCCTAACACAGCACATAGGAAGAGCATCGTTATTTTCATTTCGGCCTCCCTAGGATAACGGAGACGCCCATAATTCCCTCAGGGGTTGCTAGTCAACGTGTGACTCTCCTCTAAGCACTGGCCTGTGCTTCTCTCCACACACTGGTCCAAGGTGAGACTCAAGGCGGTTCCAAGGAAGTGTCTGCTTTGGGATGTTAAAGATGAATCTGGGTGCGCCTATGTGTTATGTTCCCACAGTATATTTTTGCAAAACCACATAGCATATATTGTTTTATTTACAAAGATGAGAAAGGCTGACCCACAAGCTAATTGAATCATGCAAATAACTATTTAGCCATGGGAGCAATTCCTACAGGCAGGCTGAGCACCCAGTGAGGGAGGACGGCTTTGGAGGGCAATCTATTTTATAAAGTTTACCCTCATAGTGTAACTGCCTGGAGATTAATGGGAATGGTGGCCCTAGACCTTGTTTGGCCTGGCTTTACCAACTGAAAGAGTCAAACAGTTGTATTTATCATAGACAATTTGCTGCAACTAATTAACATTAATCTGATTTCCTGTGAGTCAGTTTCCTTGAGATATAGTAAACAGGCCAATTACCTGCCACTGACCTCTTTTATTATAAAGATTTAGATATCAGCGACAGATGTATATGTAAACATATGGAATTTCTAACAATTTGAAGAAAACAAACGCTAAATCCAGTTAAAAGATTTTTAATTGGTCTTACAAGATTACACATTTAGAGTTTAAGAAGGTATGTTGAATATTGCACAGATTGTTTTCTCAATGGCATCCGAGGCCCATTCTTTCCAAACTTTTCTTAGTCTTTAACTGTAGTTAAAGAAGTTAAAGTTGAAGAAGCAAATGTGTGCCAGACGCAGTGGCTCACACCAGTAATCCCACACTTTGGGAAGCCAAGGCAGGAGGATTGCTCAAGCCCAGAAGCTCAAGACCAGCCTGGACAACACAGTCAGAACCCATCTCTAAAAGAAAAAACAAATTAACTTAAAAAAAAAAAAATTCAGTGGGGTCCAGTGGCTCACACCTGTTAATCCGAGAGCTCCAGGAGGTCAAGGTCGGAGGATTGCCTGAGGCCAGTAGTTTGAGACCAGCCTAGGCAACATATCAAGCCATGTCTCTACAAAAAAGAAAAATTAGCCAGGCATGGTGGTATACACCTGTAGTCCTAGCCACTCAGGAAGCTGAGGCAGGAGGATCACTTGAGCCCAGGAGTTTTATGCTGCAGTGAGTCAAGATCACACCACTACACTCTAGCCTGGGTGACAGCGTGAGACCCCATCTCAAAAAAAAAAAAAATCCATCTAACAAGTGCCAAAGGCATCACTAGGTCAGGCGAGTGTGAGCTGAGGGCAGAGAGACCTGCGTTCAAGGTGTGACCCCTTGCTGTCCTAGGTCTGTGATCTTTTGGCATTCGCTTAAATTTTCTGAGCTTTGGTTTCCTCATCTATGAATATGGAGTTTTCCTTGTGGTGTTACTGAGCACATCAGGATCAAGTGAGGACTCCCAACGATGGTTCAGTAGGTGGCACGACGCCTGCACACTCAACAGCAGCTGCTCCTTCCCTCCCAGCCCCACCATCATCTCAGAGTCATCTCCGACAGGCAGGCAGTCACACTCCCAGGCCTGGTGCTGGGTGCACTTTCTCCTCTCCCTGCACTTCGCTGGCTCAAATAGTGAAGTAAGAAACTGCATCAACATTTAATCATGAAAGCAAAAAGTTTATTCATGTTTGAAACTACATATAACTACCACGAGGAAGACTTTTTCAATCCAGGGTGTAATCCAGTTAGAAAGGAACACGAAACGTTTTTAATACATTAGAATCACCGCCACAAATTATTTTCATGACTCAATCAGTTTCAGAATCGCATACAATACAAAAAGAGAAAGGAGAGGGGGCCCCATTACACAGGGTGAAATATACAGTACTGAATACTGAAATCTGAATGCATCACAATTAGTCGCTGCTTTTTTTTTTTTTTTTGCATGGATTAGTAGTAAGATGAAGAACATTCAAAATGTTTCTCAGTATTTACAACAGTTTTACTGATCCTGTGTTGAATTAAGACCCAATGTTTCCACTCTCAGTTTTTTAAAAGTTGCAAATGCAACCCTGATTTTTCTTTTAAAAGATTACAATGTACATTACATTTTATGAAGGGAAACAAAGAGTTAATTACAAGATGCAAAAAGATAAGAAAGAGACAAACTACAGCGTGAGTATTGTTCAGAGGTAGTAAGTGAGCACTCTAAGCTACAGAACATGTTGAAATTCTATTGGTTTGTATGAGTTCGCATGAGGTAATAAAGCTGTGTTTTGATTGGTGGGATGTATAAATACTCTTTTGCTACACTATATACAACACTCCAGAGAGCAGGGCCTTTTGCGGATGCCCAGAGGACGTAGCAAACCTTGACAAGTGTATGCAGCACCCAGTGCACACCGTAAAACCCCAGACGGATCGATCTCGTTTTCACCTCTATCAGCAGCAAGTATCTTCGTCTCTCAGAACAATCTGGATCCATAATTTTATTACCGAGCAGACTCTGGGCACTGGTGCTTTCAGAGAGAGAAACGATGCTACCAGTCTCTGATCTAATTATTACAAGAGATCTGAACACAAACGTGACGAGGAAGATTCTTAAACACAACCATCATTAACAGGGATAGCCAAACAGCTCTTTATTCCAACTCCATTAGTGATATGAAAGTAAGACAATCCAAGTCAGTAATGGAAATATGCAAGAAGTTCAATTTAGGTGAGGTGAATTTTTGCATCTGCTTTAACGATTGAGGTTTAGTGTATATTGTACTTTTTACCCTTAAGGCCAAGTAATTGGCAACTGTGAAACCATTAATGTAAAATATTGATAATAAATTATGATAAAATAGCTACAGGACTGTCAACAATGTTAAATCTTGGCCTAATTGGATAAAGTGCTTTTTTTTTTTTTTAACATTGTGTGTTTTTAAGTATAAATACAAATGATTATGATTCCTTAAAAAACAGATTTACCAAGTTCTCTAAAACGACAAGGTTTTACAGTAAAGCTGTAGATGGTGGGCTACAAAAACGCTTTCCTTTTCCTCCTATTGCTCTGAATGCACTTATCAAGGCATGTCAGCTCAGGGAAAAGTGTGGCCAGAGATTAGTTAGAGGTATCCGAGTGCACACTTCCTGGGCCTTCTGTAGGAGAAGTCACAGAAGATGGAGTTGTTGCGTCCTGCCAGCCTCCATTAGCCTGAAAGGAGAAATACAGTTCAACGGGTGCACGTCTACATATTAATTCTACTCCCCAATTTAAAACACCCGGATGACAACATGAGAGCAGAGATGCATTAGCAAAATGTATTTTCTAAACCCACTGTGGCAGGAGTTGCCAGCATGTGTTAAAGTGGGATTAAATGCATGTAAAACAAATCCATCCCATCAAGTAAAGACTTGGCAATAAATCAACATGCCGAAGAAGGGCTTCAGCGAGGCCCATGCTGGCACCAAGCTTGGCCTTTGATCTGCTGGTAAAACTAAAGTGTCTCAAAAAGAATCTCTTAAGAAGGGAGCAGTGGAGAAGCTCAATGCAATGCCTCAGCAAAAGCCTGGGCTCTGTGAAGTCTAAACTTCACCCTGGCTTAATCATCATTTCCACAGAGAAGCAGTTGCCCACCCTTTTTCCATACACGCCTGATAGCCAGCTACTGTAACCCTTGGAAAGTGAAGGCCAGAATTTCCCTCCAAATAGGATCTTCCAGAATGAAAATGCATGAGCCGCGGAGCAGCACACACTGTTAAAATCTGTATTCCAATTATCTGTGGCCAAGGCTGCTATTTGGGATGTTGCTCCTGCCTTCCACATGCTGCTGGCCCTTCCTGCCTCAGACCCGCAGCAGCAATAACTGTACTCAGAAACAAATTTGCCTTATGTCTTGGCCTATAGTGGCAATTGCTGAAATCAATGTCTGATCAGATTTCTGCTGTGGCAGACAGCTTGTCGCTACATATTTTTATGTCAGTCAAGAAGAGGGAGGTGCCAGCCTCGTGAGTTGGGGAACACTGAGTGGAAGTGACGGGGCAGGCCTTTCTGGAGAGGAGGCGAGGGTGAGCTGGCTCCCAGTGCCTGCAGCACCAACCACCCTCTGCCTGCACGCTGCCCCCAGACCTGGACCCCCCACACCAATGTCAGGGTGGATCATAAGGTGCCTCCTGCCTCCCTCACATCTACCTGCAATTTCCTCTGCAAGTCCATCCAAAATGTCCTCTTTCAGGCCTGGGCTGCCAGGCTGCTGAGAACTCTGTCTAGATTCCCTGCCCAGCCCGGATATAGCTCCTAGATGAGCATGTGGCAGCCATTGTTTCTTCTCCCGTGATCACAGTTCCTGGACAACTCCCTGTCTTCTGATTCACTGCAGAGTTCGGCATGCAAAGCACCTTTTCTACCTCCACGACCCACGGAAAGGGAGGGAAAAACCCTAACAACCCCACAGAGATGACCAGAGCCTAAGGGAAGAGGATTCTCCAAGCTTGAGGCATACCAAATTCAGGTTAAGAAAAACAACACGAAACAATATTAAAAAAAAAAAAAGAAAGAAAGCTATGGTGGTATTGTTTTAAAGCCTCTGTTGTGCCAGGTTGGCTAATGACATGCCCATGTGTGTTCGCTGGACTCTCAGAAATCCTCTTCTCTATCTAAAAGGTAAGCTGTTTCCCCCCTCAGGTATGAAAATCTACTCAGGAAAAGAAAAACTCTCACACAGATACAAGTCTAAAGATATTCCATCTGAAGTAAACATCATTCCTCTTTTATCCAAATTTATAAACAACAAATGTACAATATTTTTACCCAGCATGGCAGCTGGAGGAGAGGTTGTCAGCAAGCATTCTTTTTTTTTCAAAATAAATTAATCCTTACTCTGGTGGTTTGAGATTATGCACTGTATTATACAACAGCGCCTTATCAAGCCTCATCAGTGAAGATGGAATTCATGTCTGTAAAATGCTGCAGGCAATCACAGTTTCATATTTTATCATGTTGATAAGGATATCGCACATTCTCTGAAGCATTTCAAAACACTTAAATGAAAAAGGAGAAATGCAACTAAAAGGCTTTTTATATGGTTTGTTGTGGGTTATTATGAGTTATTTATAAGCCCAAAAAGAAAGATTTGACATTTCAAATGTAAAAGATTTGAGTATTTAATGGTCCTTTTTTCCCTTTACAATTGAACATCCTCAATCACTTTTTAAATCATTAATATTTACTCCCATAGCAAGCCAAGGGCCTAAAAAGGGAGAATTTTGCCCATTTTCTTCCTGAGTCTACTACCGTGAGTTGGGCAGTTAATTTCCTTCCTAAGTCTAGAAACCCCAGACTCCATCCACCACACCCCACAGCACCACCACTATGACCTGCCTCCCTGCCCCTTCCCCCTTTTCCAGAGCTGTGTGTTTTGCCATTTTCCATCCATGTCAGTGGAGGGAAAGGTAAAGTTGTAGTGAAGTAGTTACAAAAGTTAAAATCATTTCCTCCATAATTAAAGTTGTCGAATATGTTTTGCATCCCACATTGACAATACAGCAAGATGCTTTTAATAACAGAATTATTTGTTTAGCTTGGTTTGTTGGTCTGCCTGGGAGTCTCCAAACTTACCACCTTCACCTGAGTTCTGCTTTGGAATTTTTCCTGCTGCCTGATTCTAAGATAAATGACCTGTTTTCTACTGTCTCCCTGGAACACAGCACTGATGGTAGGAAATGGCATCTTAATGGGCTGATGCTTAAGTCCCTGCTGATGACAGGACACCAGCCACTTCTGGGCATCTATGATGACTTCTAAGGGTATCCAGGTGGCATCAAGCATTTAGGTTCTTAAAATAAAAGTGCAGCAAAGATGCTGCCTTCCCTACCTGCCAATAAGATGAGAAGGCAGGTCAAATGGCTATTAATTTCTTTATTAGTCACTGTTTACCTGACACTGTGCTCCTACAGCTGGCTCCCCAGAGTACTCACATTTAAATTATGTGGACTGTACAGTGAATTTCCTCCAAGGCCATCACTGTAGCCTCCCGTCTGATTGATAACATGACGGAGGGTATCCACCTAGGTGAGACAAAACAAAATTCATCATCCCAAATCTATTAAAACGTCATCACTTACAAAAGGAAATAATTTGAATTATGTGTGCCACAAGGGTTTAACATCTTCAATGAAAGACAAATTTATCAATCAAATGTGACTGGCAGAATTTCAACCATTCTTTGCATATTTAAACTCACAAATCTTTGTTTTTCATGCCAGCCAAACAATAACATCTTCATGGCAAGCAATGCAACTTTCCATCTACAGCAACCAAATGGATGTGGCTGTGGGTGAAAACTTACTTAAAATTGTGTATATGGAATTATCTCAACTCTCTCTCTCTCTCACTTTCTCTATGTCTCATACACACACATCTAAATGTATAAAAACTATATGAGTAGTTCTGTTCTCAATTATGAGGACAAGAAAAGAGTAGAAATTATAGAGTTATAATTTAAGAACTCAGATTTTGTACTCTGACTTAAGAAATGAAACAGCAACATGTTCTTAAACCATATACACACTGGAACACTCAATTTTTCTGTTCTATT
This sequence comes from Colobus angolensis palliatus, assembly GCF_000951035.1. Lineage (NCBI taxonomy): Eukaryota > Metazoa > Chordata > Mammalia > Primates > Cercopithecidae > Colobus > Colobus angolensis. The sequence goes on from NW_012122931.1 coordinate 9,349,097, forward strand.
TTGTGACAAAAGTAAGATGTACCCAACCCCTCTCCATGAGCTCAAGCCAGAGCCGAATGCATTCACAAAGTTTATCAGGTTTGAATCATCAAAAGTCACTGTTCACTTGACTTCTCATTAAATTAAATGGTAGGGCAGATGGGTCCTGTTTGGAAGCACCCAGCACAGGTTCTGCATGGATGTGTAGACCACTTCCATAGGGTCAGAGGAAGGAGTTTTGAGCCCAAACCCTACCCTGCTAGAAAGGCCCCTCTGGGGCATCTCTCCTACCTGTGATTGCACATTGGCTCCGACTTGGGACCCTTGGTAAGAATCCCCATTCAGACTCTGCATGTTCATGAACATGTCCCCAGAATTTGGGAGGTTAAAAGAACCAGAAGAACCTGGAAAGGAAAGAGTTAAGTAGCTGAATAACAGAGAGCCACACACATAATCCTCAAAGACCTAGAGGCAGGGAGAGGAGAAACAGTACAGAAGGGAAAGGCTGTGCACAACATAAAGCATTTCCAGATCTAAGAGGACGGAGAGTAACTCGAGAGTTGGGTCCTGTGAGTCACTCTACATCTAGGAGAAGTCCCATCAATGGGGAAGCCCAAACTTAAAAAACAAAACCAAAAATGAAGAGACAAATCAAAATAAATTAAAAAGAAAAAAACAAACCAAAACACCCAGCAGCTGGCCTGGACCCTTCCCCTTGTTTCCACTGATCTGCAGGATTTAGTCATGACACGAGCTTGTCAACAAGGCTAACTGTCATGGTGGACAGCCACCCAGAGAAGAGACTTTTCCAGGAACTCTTTCTTAGCTATGCATATACCTCCCTCTCCTTTCACCTGTTTCTATGTGCCATTAAAAAGAACTGGGGGGTGAGGAGACAAGACAAAACAAACAAAAAATCCCCTATTTTCTGAACTTCTAAAGATATATTTAAGAGACCTTCTCAGAAAAGTCCCTGGAATTGCTACTGAAGTCCATCTGTTTGGACTACCTGCACATCTTTCATTGTTATTCAAGTTCCCCGAAACTTTAAAGTATTTCTAACCCCCTCACAAATGTCACATAAAATGCAGCCAAAATGTACCAGACAAGGATCCAAGAATCTTGCATGCGTGTATTAAGCACCATAACCCTCACAGCTAGCCACCTGCTGAGCATGCCATCAGTCCTGCTCAGACAATGTTGCCGAAAGGCAGAAAAAGGACAGAGGCGCTGGGCAGAAAGCACTGCTGCACTTCTCTCCAGCATTCCAGCTTCCTCATGCACAGCAACTGCTGCATTTCCCACTTCTGCTATTTCACTCTCCACAGACCACTACTGACCCTAAAGTGATAACTGGAAGGAGATAGCTAAAATAGTCATGAGTGAGAGCACTCTGCCTAATTGGTGAACTGAAAGCCACTACTAAGTGTAAAAGTTCCATCATCTACTAGTGAGTGGCATTCACTGTGAAGAGTGGGTTTACAGGCTCTGGCCTTCCACTCATTCACCCATCTCAAGAACAAGCCTACATTTGAACATAAATCTTCCTTTTTAAGTCCACTCTGTCCTCAGTATGGCTCTTGTTTCCTGGCCTGTGGGACAGGGCATTGTGGCATAAGGCTGCCTGGGCCAGCTGGGGAGCAAGCCCCCAGTACGCACCGGAATTTGGTGTGGTGGGCGAATTGGTCTGGTTGTTCTGCACAGCTGCTGCTACTGCGTGTGCAGCTGTCACGGCCGTCTTTGCAGCATAGAGGTTGGCTTCTTCCTGAAACTTGCCGATATTCTTCTTGTACCTGATTCGTTTGTTGCCAAACCAATTGGATACCTACAAATTGCAGGGACATGGACGTGAAGGGGAAGAGAAAGAAATAATCAAAATCCAGTAATACCTGTCGAACACCAATGCAATACCACACAATTCCTAGCCTGCAACCTCGCATCCTATGGATCATGCATTATGGTTTTAGGGGTTATTTTCTCTTTTGGCAAAACTCACATTCTTTTGGAATAACACCGCTTTCTTAGAGTTGGCCACACTAATACCAAAATGGCAGGGAGCACTGCTCATAAAAGACATCCAACTGCTATATACCAATTAGTATATAAATAGTCAGGCCCCCAAACTCAGGCTGAAAAGCTGAAGGAAATATTTGCTAAGTTAGGTAACTAATAAGAAATACTTGAACATGAACAACTTATTCTTCTTTTTTGGGTCTAGAATAATTTTGGCAGCTGTGTAGTAGAATCATGTTTGGTCTGCTGAAAAGAGTAACATCAATTAATAATGGATGAAAAAACCCTTTGTCTTCCGCCTTAGAAAACACTGCATGTCTGCCAAGATGGCTGCTCAAGCTCTGCCAGTTAACATGTGGGAAGGTCACAACTTGAAAACTCAAGTAATTCCAATCAGGTCAAATGCAAACACAGAGGAGCAACTCTAATGTCATCAGGTAGAAGATATTTATTTCTTTTGCAAACTTCTTATCATGTCAGCTGGTGCAAATGGAAGAGATTTCTACAAAGGATCTTGGCAATAGGCAGATTTCATCACATTTCAAGGAGAGCAGAACTCAGCCCCAGAATCATGGCTCAGAGTTACAGTGGGTTCAGGCACCTGTAATTGAGCTATATAAAGAAGCTAAAAGCCACATAGCAATTTATAAGAAAGCATACCCACTCACTATATAAAAGGATCTGACCTCTCTTTTATTAAAATAACAGTTTAAAAATACTTTTCAATAATTTCTTAACAATCTGTCAAAGGGGCACATTGCTGTGATATCAGGCTGGGTGGGATCATTATTCTACCCTGAAGGTATTATTCTTCATTTTTTTTTTTTTTTTTTT
>NW_012122931.1:9357247-9387795 GCF_000951035.1 Colobus angolensis palliatus
CCAGTACATCATAAATGTTGACATCTTAAAATAAAACTGTAACACTATTCTTTAAAATGTATCCAACCAAATACAAATAGCACAGCAATTTGACACCCATTATCCATTTAAAAAACACATAGGCCAGGCGTGGTGGCTCACCCCTGTAATCCCAGCACTTTGGGAGGCCAAGGCAGGCAGATTACTGGGTCAGGAGATCGAGACTATCCTGGCCAATATGATGAAACCCTGTCTCTACTAAAAAACAAAAAATTAGCCAGGCATGGTGGTGCATGCCTGTAGTCCCAGCTACTCAGGAGGCTGGGGCAGGGGAATCGCTTGAACCCAGGAGGCAGAGACTGCAGCGAGCCATGATCGTGCCACTACACTCCAGCCTGTCAACAGACGGAGACTGTGTCTCAAAACAAAAAAACAAAACAAACTTGCTCTTCAAGTCTAAAATTTTATGTTCTTTTTGTTCTTGAAAGTTTATTTCTAGTTCATTTCTCTCCCATATTATCCTAATGCAATATACTTTTATGCTCTACAAAAGGAATATATGGAAATTGAAAACTTGAAATTGTTTTTATTTCCTGTAATTATAAGGCTCTACATGTTTAATATTTCCTTCTGGACTAAACTATCATTATAGTTAGTCTAAAACTAACCAAGGCAATACAAAGACTTATTTTGATAAATAAAAATATACTTATTTTGACCATCAAATGCAGGTTTCATCGTGCACGCATTTCGTACTTGGGAGTGGGGTGACAGTACAGTGCCGATTAAAGGAGGTTTGGTTACCACCAGTATTTCATAACGTCTCTTTTTGGGCACCCAGGAGGGTCTCATACTTCAGGGCAATGAACCAGGTGGAAGTATCCCTTTATTTCATAAAGTAAGAAAAGGGCAGGTAGGAAAGGGCAGGAAGGGAAAAGAAAACCAACACAGTGCTTCCATCAGAGCCACTTTCTGGGGCAGGTGGATTTTAGGAAGGAGTACACATATATATAAGGAAAGCTGGCCAGTGAAAACCTTGAAACCATGCATACCTGAGTCCTCTTTGGAAAACCTTCAGCTACTCTGTGGAGTATGCATCCCACCCCCAAGTTTGCAGAGTGCTGCCTTAAGTGATCAGGCTAACTCTGGTTACATTTTAACTTCTCTATGTGAGCACAGCATGGGAACCCCTCATACTGGGTGTGCCTAACGACTTTTTCTGGGCTCAAAACAGGGCTCATTCGGGTAACCACTTCCATGTCACAATGACCTTTTGTAGCTACACAGACAACAAATCTGTCAACTATAGGATCTTTTAAGTTCAGATTAAAGAAATAAACTTAAGGGGGGTAGATACAGTTTACTTTTTATTTAGCATAACCTTTCTGGAGTGTAAGCCAGCAAATATTAACACACCCTTTGCCCAGATTACTAAAACTTATCTTGAGAAAATACTTACAGATAAATGTACAAAGATATCCACTACAGCCCTACCTTTTTTTTTTTTTGAGGCAGGGTCTCACTCTGTTGCCCAGGCTGAAGTGCAGTGGCATAATCATGGTTCACTGCAGCCTCAACCGCCCAGGCTCAAGAGATCCTCCCATCTCAGCCTCCTGAGTAGCTGTGACTACAGGTGCCCATCATTACGGCCGGCCAATTTTTATATATTTTGTAAAACAGGGTTTTGCTATATTGCCCAGGGTAGTCTTGAACTCCTGAGCTCAAGTGATCCACCTACCTCCCAAAGTGCTGGCCCCTCAGTCCTACTGCCCCACCATGCCTGGCCCCTTAGTCCTACTTATTAATAGAAAAAGAGAGAGAGAGAGAGAGATTAAATTTATAGCACATTTGTATAATGGAATATGATCATTTATTAAAAGATCATGTTGAAAGGAAATATTTATTGACAAATCAAGGGGAAAATATTCATTATATACTATAAAAAAGGAAGAAAGGGCATTTTTTTCTTTTTATACACCATAAGCCTTTGTTTTATTATTTTGGTAAAAATACTCAAACACTGACATACATAGATGTAGGTATATACACAAGCACAGGAAAAAAGTACTAACGTGACTATCATGTACAGTGGGGTTTAGAAGTAATTTCTGGTTTTGTGTTTCTTGTGTTTTCAGGTATCATCCAAATTGTTTTCAGATCAGCAAGTATTAGGATTTTTTTAAATTCGAAAAATATACTTTTTAATGAATAAATTAAAAAAAAAAACCAAAAACAGAAAAAGCACTGGAAAGTCACTTGACAATCTTTATGAGTTTAAGTGCCAGGTCTTGTGCTGGGACCCAGAGCTATATGAGTGACCAATCCCATTCCTGTACTCTATCTGAAGGACATGGTTGACAGGTTTGAGAATGCTTAAAATAATTAAAATCAAACACTTTGTAAATCTCAAGCCACTGAAATTTCCCAAGCGGCTTTGCATTTAAGAAAAATTCCATGTTCAAAATAAAAAGCTAAACCATCTACAATGTCTCCACAGTCACTGAAAGCCAATTTATTAATTAGCTTTAATTGTATCTTACGTTTCAAATTCTGTCACTACATTTATTGATCATGTTAATAACAGCATTAAATAAAAGAGAAAAATTATTACTTAAAGGCAGCCTTTAAGAGGCAGAAGTGCAGAACTTTGTAGCTCATCCTTGACATTGCTTCCGTGAATAAACTGCGTCAGGGAGAGGATCTGCACTTGTTTGGAAAGAAGCAGCTGACACTAAAACATCATTATTGAAATTAACAAACTGAAAATTTATGAAGCACAAATCTTAGAAAAATTTGCCATTGTGTTTCCCCATGTTTACTTGTGATGCATACTTTATGTACTGTGCCTAATTAAATGTAACAGATTATGAAATGTTGAAATGCTAAGTCATGTATAATGGAACATGGCAGCATATTTACATGGTAAACAATTTTACCTCTAACAAAGAGTTTCTTCCTAATCAATGTTTTCATCCCCATTATGTGATTCAATTTGAAGTGAGGGATGGAAGCCAGATACTGTTCAATTTTTAAAGTTAATGGTGTTAATAAATTCTAAATTTCACACCAGTCCTCTCCCTCCAGAAGGTACCAGTTTGATACAGTTTCTAAAAGGACAGAAAGGCTGGGCACTCTGGATACACACACTGTGTGCATTCCTCTAAGAACTCTGAGGACAGCTGGATAAACGGGTTTGAGAGCCAAACGGACCTGTGTGTAAATCTCAGCTCTGCAATTTCCTGCCTATGTTACCTTAGACAAGTCATGTCATCTAAGGTTCTCCTTTCCTGGTCTACAAGGTGGGATAATGATACCTCCTCTTCATGGGGCTGTTGTGAACATTAAATGAGATGGCATGTTGAATACATAGGACTGTGCCAGGGATGTACCAGGCACTCAGTAAATGTTAGTTTTCCCTTTTCTTAAAACAAATCAGCAATAACAAAACCCTCTGAAGGCCAACGGCATACATGCCATGCTTATTTCCTGCAGTGCCTAAGGTCCGGACCCCTTTTCCCAGGAACTTCAAGTTCTGAGCAAGCTGGCCCTGGGCTCCTAGTGCTGGTGAGACACTGGTAAGAGGAAACAGGCAGCAGCAAGAAGGGAAAAGGAGGTGAACTCCTACATACCCGAACAGAATAAAATTCCTACCACAGAAGACCAAGAGCTCCCATCTGCCACACTCCTGCTGGGCTATTGCTCTGCACAAGTACCTGACAGCACTACCTGTATCCCTTCTCATCCCTGCCCCAACTCAGCAGGACAATGCACTGGACCTGGAATTTGCAGGAAACCTGAATTCCAATGCCACTTGTGCCTGTTTTCAAACAGTGGCCATTTGCAAAGCGCTCATTATGAGCCAGTTCTGTATTAGGAATTTTGCATGTATTATCTCATTTAACTGTTACAAAGACCCAATTTTACTGAAGCAAAAACTGAGGTCAGAAAGTTTATGTAACTCGCCTAAGGTTACAAAGCCCGTTTCATTATGTCTTGCCTGATAAAACTTGTTTTCTCTTAACACTTAATACAAGTTTTAAAAATTATTCTTTACTCAATTTCATTTCTTTTTCATTGTTTCATTGAAACTACCTTTTCAGTGCAAAATATTTCAGCTCCTTCATGGTTAAAATGTGGGCTAGCCCAAGAATCCACACGTTTTTTTTTTCTCTTCTAAGAAAGTAAGTTTCAAATGTGGCCAGGTGCGGTGGCTCACGCCTGTAATCCCAACACATTGGGAAGCCAAAGTGGGTGGATCACCTGAGGTTAGGAGTTTGAGACCAGCCTGGCCAACATGGTGAAACTCCGTCTCTACTAAAAATACAAAAATTAGCCAGGCATGGTGGTGCACGCCTGTAGTCCCAGCTACTCAGGAGGCCGAGGCAGGAGAACTGTGGGAGAACCCAGGAGGTGGAGGTTGCAGTAAGCTGAAATCAAGCCATTGCACACCAGCCTGGGCAACACAGCAAGACTCTGTCTCAAAAAAAAAAAAAAAAAAACTTAGTGAAAGTCACATAGTTCCCCAGAGTATCACAACTGACTTGAAAACCAACTTTTGGAAAATATCCCACTTTTAATGGGAGAACCAAACAAACAGAAATTCAGTTTCCATAGCATTTGAAATAATTTAAAACAGATTCCCTTGTCAAGTACAGTATTTTTTAAATTTGAGGCTGTGAAAAATTTTATTGCCATAATGTGCTGACACTCTCACAGTTCAGCTTTGCCCTTTCTCCTCTGCATGATAGACTGATAACTGCTCGTGACATTCACAAAGAGGCTCATCTGCAAAAGTGTATAAAACATCAGCCTTGTGGCCACAGTACATAGAAAATGGATGACACTGTTCAACTCCCTAAAACATGTGCTGAGGGGTGCCTCTAAATTACCACAGACAACATTTACAGTTAAGAGGGTTTTTTTCTTTAAAATTATTTTTCTCATTAGAAAAAAAAATGTAGTAGGTATACAACTTAGTAGTTTTCCTTCCTAGGCTCTATGGAAAGCCTCTTTGACAGATTTTGAAACACTGACATCACAACTGTGGAACTGCCTCCCATCAGCTACACTGAAAGGTGGAGCCATCTCCCAGGCAACACAGCAGCATCCCAGAATGAATGCACAGAGCACTCCAAATAATGATGGGCCAGACTTTTTGTTCTGACAAGTTTCAGGTAAATCTTATCTCTGTAAATAAAAACATCAACATGCATTCAGTGTCCTATGAAAAGAAATCCTATAGTCACACCTCTTGTTTAAGGGAAACGCTTATTTATTCAAACACCATTCCTTACCACATACCCACTGCAGTTTTCTTTTCTTTTCAAAAATCCAGAAAAAATTCATTTAATTGTTAAAGCGGGTATACCTATCCTCAAAAAGCATAGTAAGCTTTCAACATATATAATTAATTCTCATCAAAAATGAATCTCATGCATTTTTGGAGTAAAGAATACAAAATATATATATATATGGTAGGTCCATCAGAGACTAAGAACAGACCACACCCTCATGCCCTGCCCTGGATCTCACCTTCAGGGAGCCTGTGAATACTTAGCACGCTAGTTTGCCGGATGTCAGAACCTTTGTTCCCTCTTTCTTTTGGATCCTTTATAAGACTCTGTATGCCCAGCAAGAAAATGTAGGTTGAATGGATGACAACTGGCATTTAATGAACATTCATGAGATGCCAGGCCCTGTACTAGACACTCTTCATACATGATTTCATCAACCCCTGAATCCCCTGAGCAAATTATCATTATTCTCATTTTATAGATAAAAAATGACTCATTAAATAATTTGCTCAAGGTCACACTGTTACTAAATAGTGCTGGAGCAGAATCTGAGTGACTTCTCCGCCTTCCTACACAGAATGTACGGTCGTCTGAAGTTAAAGTACCAGCTTTTCAAAGTACATGATATGAAAGGACAGCACTGGATGGGTGCGGTGGCTCATGCCTGTAATTCCAGCACTTTGAGAGGCCGAGGCAGGAAGATGGTTTGAGCTTAGGAGTTTGAGACCAGCCTGGGCAATATGGTGAAACTCCATCTCTACAAAAAATATAAAAATTAGCCAGGCATGGTGGCTCATGCCTGTAGTCCTAGCTACTTGGGAGGCTGAGTTGGGAGGATCACTTGAGCCCAGGAGGCGGAAGCTGAATTGAATTTTCAGTCTTTTGCTATTATAAAGACTGGAGCAAGAAACATTGTAGTTAGATAATGTGTTTGCAGATTAAATTAGAAACGGACCTACTGTGTATGTGTGTGCATATATATATACACACACACACACGGATATACATGCACATATATACAGATAGGTACAGTATATACATACACACACCACATACACATTCATGTATATATAATATATATTTAAAGCTATAAATTTCTTTCTAAACATGGCTTTAGCTGTACCCCATGAGTTTTGGTATGTTATCTTTTCACTGTCATTCAGTTATTTTCTAATTTCCATTGTGATTTCTTCATTAACCCAAGGGTTATATTGCTTAATTTCTAAACATATGGAATTTTATTTGGTTATCCGTTATTTTCTAGTTATCTGTTTGTGATTTCTAGTTTAATTCCACTGTAGTCAGAAAACATACTCTGTTTTAAACTGTTTAAAATTTATTGAGAGGTACTTTGTCCCAGAATATAGTCAACTTTCAAAATGTTCTATAAGTGCTTAAAATTAGAATGTGTATTCTGCAGTTGTTGGATGTAGTGTTTCTATATATGTCCATTAGGTCAAGTCTGCTAATTGTTAAAACCTTCTATATCTGTGCTACTCCAAAGTGTAGTTCTAGAACCATCAGCATCAGTATAATCTGGGAGCTGTAAATTGTCAGCCCCACTGCATATACTTTGAATCAGAACCTCTGGGAACGGGGCCCAGAAATCTATATTCTAACAGCTCTCCAGATCATTCTTATTTATGTATGCTACAGTTTAAGAAGCACTGTTCTATGTCCTTACTGACTTATATGTATGTGTCTGCTTGTTCAGTTACAGAAAAGTGTGAAAATCTCCTATAGTGATTGTGAATTTGTCTATTTTTCTTTAAAATTGTATAAGTTTTGCTTTATGTTTTCTGAGCTTCCTTGAAGTGCTCTTTATCTGATATTATTAGATCAACACAAACTTTCTTTTGGCTGTTGTTCTCATTTACTTTTTTTCATACTGTTATACTTCCTATGTCCTTATATTTTAAATATGTCTTTTAGAGAACACATAATTAAGTTTCATTTTTAAATCCTGACTCTATTACTTAGAGTATTAAATTCATTTACTTTAATGTGATTACTGACATATTTAGGTATAAGCCTATCATCTTACTAACTACTTCCTATTTACTTCCTATTTGTCCCACTTACTATGCATTTTTTCTTTTTTCCTTGCCATATTTTAGACTGCTTATTTTTTTAAAAAGTATTCTATGTCTCTGTCTCTCTTTACTAATTTGAAAGCTATATAATCTTTTACTTTTTTTTATGACTACCCTGGAGATTTACACTTTCTCGAATATTCAAGTCCAACATTAATTGGTACTTTTTCACTAATTGGTATTTTTGCCATCTTTCCCAGAAAACGTAAGAGTCTTGGAACAGTTACTCTCCTTTCATAACTTGCAAGGCATTATTGTTGTATATTTTAATTCTATACATACCGTAAGCAAAATAAAACATTATCTTTACTTTAAACAGTACTACTCACTTAGATTTACATACATATTTATCCTTTTCTTTGCTTTTCTACTCCTTCCTGTATCTCCTACCCTGTATCTGTAATCTTTTTATTTCTGTCTGCAGAACACATTTTTTGTATTTCCTTTAGAGAGAAAATGAGAAGAATTATTTCAATTTTTGACTGAAAATGTCTTTATTTCACCTCCACTATCAAAGGACATTTTTGGCAAGTACAGAATTCTAGGCTGACATTTAATCTGACTCATCTCTTTAAAGGTATCACTCTACTGTATTATGTCTTTATTGTTTCAGTTAAGAAATCAGTGGTCATTCAATTTTTGTTTTATTAAAGGCAAACTTACTTTTCCCACTGGCTGCTTTTGTTTCAACCATGTTTAGTGTGGATTCCTATTTATTTATTCTGTTTGGGGACTGGTGTTGTTCACAAGTCTAGGTCTTGGAATTTGCTATGGGTTTTGGAAAGTTTTCAGTCATTACATTGAAAATATTGCTTCTGACCCATTCTCACATTTGCTTCTGGGGCTCAATCACATGTATATTAGACTTTCTTACTGTATCCTCTACATCTCCTATTCTCTGTCTCCCAATTTTTCTATCCTATTGTTTCTGTATTCTTCAATATCATTATTTTCTTGTGACTCATCTTCCAGTCCACTAATTTTCCTTTCAGCAATGTCTAATCTGCTTTTAACTCAATCCACTGGGTTCCTAATTTTGATTCTAACATTTTTATTTGATCCTTTTTTTTATGGTTTCCAATTCGCTGACAGAATTGTCCAGTTTGTCTTTCCTCCATTATAGATATTAAGCATAGTTATTTTATAGTCCATGTCAGATTCCTTTATTTCCTATACTGTTTTGAGTCTGTTTCTATTGTCTGTTGTTTCTGCTGGTTTCTGTACCAGAAACATTGTCATGTCTTGTATAGCTGTTTTTTTCTGATTGTGTGCCCAGTTTTTTTGTTTGTTTTTGTTTTTTTTTTCTTTTTTTTTTTCACTTTGTTTATAGAAACAACTTGAAGCCTAGGATGCTGCTATCTTTCTCCACAAAAAAAATTTTGTATTTGATTTGTCCAAGCACCTATGAATAGCAGCAATCCAATGTCAAGGAATGAGGTATTCTAAGGTAGAATAGCAGATCTTCCATTAGGGTCTATTTCTGATGTGCTCGCTGCTAAGATGTAGCCCTAGCAGTTTAAGTCCTAACCCAAAGCAAAGGGAAAAAGGCAGCATCCTTTAGCAGGTCCTAGACACCAATTCATACCTTTTCACCCCTGAAAAGTTGTCTAAAGCCCTGCTTAAATGCTCAGCCTTTTAGCTACTACCTTAGAATTGGCAATGGAATCAGGGAAATGTCATTTCCCCCGCCTTATTTTCTTATTATCTGCAGGTTCCCTGGGCAACTTCATCCATTCCCAGGGCCTCGACTAGGAACTTAAGTGAATGACCTCCAAGCTGTATCTTTAACCTTGACCTTTCTTCTAAGTTATATTTCCAAACTCAACATTTCCCAACAGATGCTGAAGGCAATGCGAACCTAGCATAACTGCTGCCAAGATTTAATGTCCCCTCCATCAAACTAGCTTTTCCTTATGTGTTTCCTATATCGGTTAATAATATCACCATCTTCAATAAATGTTTATGTGCTGGACACACTGTGCTAGGCATTAAGAATATAAGGGTGAATAAGATAGTAGTTCTGGCCAAAATTGAGTTTACCATCTATCAGGGGAACAGTATGTAACACATCATTATTTAGTCACAGTCATGGGGAAAAGAAATTATGAGAATATACAATGGAGGACAGGAACTGGAAGTATCAAGGAAAGCCTTCTTGAAGAAATGACATTTGAAGTGAGCTTTGAAGGAGTAGACATTAATAAGATGTCTGTATGCGTTTGGCAGGGGGCAGGGATAGACAATTCCAAGCAGGAGAAACTGCATAACAATAATTACTAATATATCTTCACTTACTCTGATAGGCACTTTGCTAGGTGCTTTACACATGTTTTATCTTACTGAAACTCCTGTAACCCTAGGAAGTACATGCTATTTTTTTTTTTCTTTTTGAGATGGAGCCTCACTCTGTTGCCCAGGTTGGAGTGCAGTGGCATAATCTCGGCTTACTGCAAACTCTGCCTCCTGGATTCAAGCGATTCTCCTGCCTGAGCCTCCTCAGTAGCTAGGACTACAGGCGTGCACCACCATGCCCGGCTAATTTTTTGTATTTTTAGTAGATATGGGGTTTCACCATGTTGGCCAGGCTAGTATTGAACTCCTGAGCTCAAGCAATCTGCCTGCCTCAGCCTCCCAAAGTGCTGGGATTACAGGTGTGAGCCACCATGCCCGGCCAGTACATGCTAATTTTATCCCAACTACACACATGAGGAAAGGAGGCACAGTGAGGTAAAACGACTTGCCCAAGGTCACTGAGCTAATAAACTAGGGAGGAGCTGGGGTTTTAGTTCAGGCTTGTCTGAGTCTTCACAGTCTGTAGCCTTAAGTCTTACAATAAAATCCCTCACCCCCCACATAATAACACAGGCTCCAGACTTATTAAACTGTTTTCCTAACATAACTGTTTTTTGCTTCTGAGTTTCCTCTGCTTAGAATACCCTTTCTCCCAAAGTCTTATTCATCCTTCTCCAGGTTCTACACATCATTTTCTCTAGAAGGTCTTTCCTGATCCTCTCAGTAGAAAGTAAACCCCTCTTTGTACTATATTCCTCATATGGCATCCATTTGTGCCTGTGTGCTTCCTCAGGTAACTTTTATATTCTGTCAGTAACACATCTGTCTGTTTCCCCCAACAAATGCAATATTTCTTGGGGAAAAGAACCCTATCTTACTGACCTTTCTTTGCCACAGTGCCAGGCATAGTGCCTAACATACAGTAGGCACTAAGTACCTATTGAGCAAATTAGGAAAATAGCCAAAAATCCTGGTATTTGATCTAGCCAAAGGTACTTTAACTTATTTAAACTGTAGTTTCTACTCTCAAAACCCATACTTATTTAGAAAAATGTGTTCTCCACATAGCTGACAGAAGAATTGAGAGAGGAGAGAAATCAAAAGAGAAGAAACAAGGAAAGCCCAGAAACATCTCTGGAGAAGGTTTCTGAATGCAAACATCTAAAGAATCAACAGAAGTGGGAAGTCAGGAGGCTTGAGCATGGAGCCTGTTCTGACCAGGTGTCTTCACCCTTTGGACTACATTGTCTATCTTCTGTTCACTCCTCCCTATCCACTGTATACCCTGCATTGGGCCCCAGGAGGCTGCCCTGGGTGCCTTCAGGCTTCTGGCCAATAGTAGGCACTGGCTGCAGATGGGAAGGGAAAAGAGTGAGATCACAGTATTTGTTTTCCTGACTCCTGCACTATAAGGCTGCCTTTTCTCAGATCTCAGTCACTGGCCTTCTCCACACACCTCCTCTGTCTTCAGATCTACTGACCTTTCCCTCATCTCTTCAGGCCAAGTGGGTAACAGAACCAATCACTAGTATTATCCTTTGTGGTTTCCCTACACTGTGCCCACACTATTGTAAATGGTCACTTGCTCAGTGACCTTGGGCAAGTTGTTTTACCTCACTTATAAAGTGTCCTCCAATTATTCCAGTTTGAGTGTGGCATCTGTTTTCTGCTGGGACCCTGGCTTATTTATTGACCTATTAGCTTCAAATGCCTCATGGAAGCCAGGCCAATGGAAAGGTTAGACACAGTGCTGAGACTAGCATGAGAAAAACTGGTAAGAATACTCAACTGGAAGGAAGAAGAGAAGGAATAGGTAAAAGAAGGCAAAGGGGACAAAAAATGGAGGAACCACAATTTTGATTATGACTTCTTTCGGGTATAGGGAAACTCCAAAACACTAAATCTAAGCTGGAAATTGTCTCTCTCTCTCTCTCTTTTTTTTTTTTTTTTTTTTGAGATGGAGTTTCACTTGGTAGCCCAAGCTGGAGTGCAGTGGCATGATGTTGGCTCACTGCAACCTCCGTATCCAGGCTCAAGTGATTCTCCTCCCTCAGCCTCCCGAGTAGGTGGGACTACAGGCACGCGCCACCGTGCCTGGCTAATTCTTTGTATTTTAGTAGAGATGAGGTTGCCCAGGTAGTTTTGAACTCCTGAGCTCAGGCGATCTGCCCGCCTCAACCTCCCAAAGTGCTGGGATTACAGGTGTGAGCCACCATGCCCAGCCAGAAAAATTGTCTCTTTATCTTTTGTTTGGGTATCATATCAACTGCGTGTTAGAGATTTCCTCAAGATAGTCAATTCTAAAATAAATATAATATCTGATATTGCTGGAGCAAGCTTTAAGCACCACACTAATCATGGTGCTGATTGTCTGTAGAGAACGATAACAGCAACAAAAAAAATCAGAAGCTTCTCTGTTTTCTTTAAATCTTGCAGATATGCCTCATCTGTACTTGGTGCTACAGCATCCTCAAAGCTCCCATCTTTTTACAACCTGCTCTTTTATTCTCGGCACACTGTTTAATGATGTCCCACCTCCACTGGGATACACAATCAGAGCTTTTAGAACAGAGGGTCTGTAGCTTTCTTTTAAGATATGTGAAAGAACCGTTTTAACAAAATAAGTTGCCTTTTCCTTCAACTTGTTTCTGGTTTACCAACTGCATACTTGCAGTAGAAATCTACTTCTGCCTTCTGTCTACTGCCAAAGCAACTGAAAAGGTTTTTATGTATAGCTGAAAAAAAGTACTGTAATTTGACAGTTATCTTTTTTCCTGCTCTAATTATTATTTTAACGGGCTTCTTCTTATTTTAATAGTTTTTTTAATAAGGAAATCTTACTTACAAATTTTAATTAGCTTACTGAATATTCACTGCTTTGGAATAAGTAGTTTAATGAGTAAAGAGACCTCAGACTACTAACTAGCCCAGAGTCTCTAAAGTAGCTTAGCAGGAAAATGATGCAGCCCTAGTGATATAAGCCAAGGTCCGTACCTCACAAACCAGTAGTCTGCAGCCTGGACCCTGGGGATGAATGAATCACATTGCCTCTTATAGGAAAAAAAGTAAGACTTCAGTTTCTCCCCCTTTATTAAGAATCTCTGTGTAAAAATCCCCAAGTCCCCTACTCACTAAGGCTTGTGACCCCTGTCAAATCACTTAACTTCTCTGAACTTCAGTTTCCTCACCTGAATGGGTGAGATTGTGTTGGTATCTACATTAGACTATTATAAAAGCAGGTCTTATTTGCCACTTTAAGAGCTCTAAAATATGTTGGTTGAATGAATAAATGAATGAGTCTTAATGCTGTCACTTAATCTCTCTACCATTTCTGGTTCTCCTTTGTTTTTGTTTTTAAATCAATCCTTTCTTTACAGTACATTTCAATTACGGTAGAAATGAAGAATAAATTAACATTTTTCATTCTAAAAACACCTAGCAGAGAAAATACAGCCAGTTACTCAAATTCAAAATTGGAATTAGGAGAAGAATGAAGTTTTTTATGGCTTAGTAACTCAAATAATCAATGTAAATTAGCTCTATTCCAAAAAATAAAATTATACTAATATCTGCTCTACTAATTAAGAGTATGTGACAATTTAAGTATGATTCTCAGTGCATATGACATGTGAAATAGTTTCTTCTTTTGTCAATTTTCAGGGTGTTAGGTAAAAGGGGAACTCCAGCTTACTTAATCAAAGCAAGTCAAGAAATCAGGAATTTCAAATTCTGGTTTAGCAAATCTCTTTCTCACACATCCTACATCCAACCTATCAGGAAACCCTGTACCTTCACAATTCATCCAGAACCCAGTCACATTTCATCATTTCTATCACCAATACTCACTTGAGTGAACACTCAAGTGTACCCCAACTGATATCTCTGCTTTCCCTTGCCTCCCAGGGTCTAATGTCAGTACAGCTGCCATGGTGATTCTATAAAACTTAAGTCAGATCCATGTCACTCCTCAGTTTCCCATCTCACAGTGAAAGCCCAAGTCATCACCATGGCCTAGAAGGCCCATGAACCATTTATTTCTTCCCCAGCATCTTTAACTTCATCTCCTACTACTTGCTCCCTTCCTTAGGGCACTTCTACCTCAGGGCCTCTGTACTTGCTGTTCCCTCTGCTAGAATGTTCCTCACTGATTATTCACATGACTTGTCTTCATCTGCTTCAATCTAACCAAAAGATACTTCCTCAGGAGGGGCTTTCTTTACCACCCTATTAAAAATTGCATCCTCTAACCCCTTCCCTCCTTTATTCGTCAAGAGCAACTATCACTTTGTAACTATCTTGTTTACTTATCTGTATACTCCCACAAAAATGTAATTCCATGAGGGCAGGCTTGTTTTTGTTATGTAAGTAAACTCTTTAGTCAAATAAAATAAAAATATACAAAAAAGGGCCACACATCATAGGTAAAGAGTTTAATGAATTTTCATAAAGTGAACATACCCATGGAACTACCACTTAGATCGAGAAATATTTCTTCCTCCTTCCAATCACCATTCCCCCAAAGATAACTATTAATCTGATTTCTAACCCCAAGGTTAATTTTGCTTGTTTTTCTATTTTTTATAAATGAAATTAAGTTGGTTTTTCCATTTTTTATAAATGAAATCAAGCACTTCTTTTACTTAGCATTATGTAGTTACATGTAGTTATAGTTCATTCATTCTCATTGTTAAATAACATTCCAAATATACATAAATATACCACACATAAATATTCCAAATATACATAAATATACCTATTTTCCTATTGATGGACATTTGCATTGTTTCTAGTTTTGGCTATTACGGATACTGTTACTAAGGATATTCCTATACATATCTTTCAGTGAGTATATGTACACATTTCTATCAGGTAGGACATGGGTCTGTCTAGTTAAGTTCACTGATGTCTCTTTCATCCCTAGCATAGTATTCGGCACATAATCAGCATTATTCAATAAATATTTGTTAAACGAATGGAAACAGTCTTTTTAAATTCTGTTATTTAGATTTAATAACTGACATGAGACTTGCTTGCCTTATATATGCAGGTTTGTAATGCATAATAATTAATCTCTGTAAACCTGCCACTAAAATTAAGAAAGACAATTAGTAACACTGAAACTCCTTGATTGTTCTTTCTTGCTCCCATCTCATTGGATTCTTCTTCTTTTTTTTTTGAGATGGAGTTTTGCTCTTGATGCCCAGGGTGGAGTGCAAAGGCATGAGCTCGGCTCACCCCACAACTTCCACCTCCTGGATTCAAGTGATTCTCCTGCCTCAGCCTCCTGAGTAGGTAGGATTACAGGTGTGCACCACCACGCCTGGCTACTTTTTGTATTTTTAGTAGAGGCAGGGTTTCTCCATGTTGGTCAGGCTGGCCTCAAACTCTTTGATCTCAGGTGATCCACCCGTCTTGGCCTCCCAAAGTGCTGGGATTACAGGCATGAGCCACCACACCCGGCCCTTTTTAAATTTTATTATTGCCTTTCTTCCTTTATGTTTAACCATATATATGTGTCCCCTGACAATATGCTGTTTAGCTTGCTTGGTTTTAACCTTTGTAAAAATGTTATGTTACGTGTATTCTCCAGTTTGCATTTTTCACTCAACATGAATTGATACATGTAGATCACTCTTTTTCCACTGCTGTATAGTGTTCTATTGTGGGAATATAACAAAGCATATTTACTCATTTCTCCGGTCTGTGGACAAATGGTTTGTTTCAAATTTTTTGCCATTTCAAACAATGTTACTATGAATGTTCTTACCAGTGTTTCCTGAAATACAGACAAGAGGTATTCTAGAAATTGTGGGTTGAATGGTATATGCATGTTCAAATTTATAAAATAATGTCAGAAGTTTTCCAAAGTGACTATATCAATTTACATCCCTACCACCAATATTATAAGGGCTCCTACTGCTACACATTCTTGGTAGCAGAATGTGCCAAACTAGGAAATGTAAGTTATTTCACTGCAATTTTTAAATCACATTTTCCTGATAGCTAATAAGAACGAGGATCTTTTCATACAATTGACCATTTGTATTTTTGCTTCCATGAAATCCTTCTTTGACTCTCTTGCCTATTTTTGAAATAGGTTTTTTGCCTTTTCTTATTAATTTATAGGCACTCCTTGTATTTTATGTTTTAATCCTCTGTTGCTTATACACTTGTAAGTATCTTCTTGCAGTCTGTGGACTGTCCCCACAGTTTAGAAAATATTTTATTTGAAAATAATTTCAAACGTGCAAAAAAGCTGCAACAATAAAAATGACATAAAGAAATATCTGTATATGCCCTTCCCCTATTATTAACATTTCCCCCATTTGTTTTATCTTTGTGGGCACTCATGCTCTCTCTGTGTGTGTATGTCTGTTCATATACACACATACACACATATACATGCAAACACACACTTTTTTTTTCTGAACATTTGAGGCTAAGTTATATACCTCATGGTCCTTTACCCCTAAGTCAGTCAGTGTGTATTTGCTAAGTCTAGAGAGATTCTCTCACATAACCACAGTACAATTATCAATTTCAATTTACTTCAGGAAATTTAACCCAGCAATATCCTTTATGGTATCGTTTTCCCTACAGTACAGAATCCAATCTAGGGTAAAGTATTGCAATTACTTGTCATATCTCTTTAGCTTCTTTTAATCTAGAACATTTCCATGGCCTTTCTTGGATGTTTTTAAAGAATAATGCTCCCTCCCCGCTTCTGTTCTCAATAGAACATTCCTCATTTGGGATTTGTCTGGTGTTGTCTTGTGATTAGATTCAGGTTACGTTCTTGGATGAAATACTATACCTAACGTCCGTCTGCTCCTCCTTGGTGATGTTGATTCTGATCACTTGGTCAAGTTTTTGTTCCATTTCTCCACTCTATTATTACTTTTTAAAAATATCTTGCAACTTTAAATGGTCTATGGAGAGATACTTTAAGACCATGTTTTTCATCTAAATTTTCCTCTAGATATAATATCTATTGATAATTATATCTGATCCAATCTTTACTCAATGGTTGTATCATGTTGATGTTTTCAGTCTTTATTAAGTACATTGATAAACAAAAGTTCTACCACTGAATCTATCAATCTTTTCTTTTGTTCCTTACACATTTTATGTCCTGTTTAAGAAATTCTAGCCTGCCCTCACAGCACTAAAGATATTGCCTTACATTTCTTCTGAAGTTTCCCTATTATTATAAGCAGTTGCAGTAAATAATAAATCACAGTTTCATATATTCTACATCTAGTAAAAATAGTATTATTCCAGTTGCCTGTTTTCAGGGGGTTTCAATATTTTTGAAGTTAGTTTTCTCTATGAACAATTTCTGGATTCTAAATTTAATTGTATTTCAGTATGATTTACATTTTAAACAATATTTTTTCTCTTTTGAAAGTAGTTAGCCAGGTGCAGTGGTTCATGCCTGTAATCCCAGCACTTTGGGAGGCTGAGGCTGGAGGATCACTTGAGGCCAGGAGTTCAAGACCAGCTTGGACAACAGGGTGAAACCCTGTCTGTACAAAAAATTAAAAAATTAGCTGGGTGTGGTGGCATGCCTGTATCCTAGCAATCAGGAGGCTGAGGCAGGAGGATTGCTTGAGCCCAGGAGTTCAAAGTTACAGTTCAAACATACCCCTGCACTGCAGCCTGTGCGACAGAGGGAGACCCTGTCTTAAAAAAAGCAAAAGCAAAAGCAGTTGACCTGTCAGGCCTGGAACAGAAATTCTTTGCTTTCACTGTTTAAAAACTTAAACAAAACGCCATTAATTCATAAGCATCAAATTTATAAGCATAACTTATTTCTGAAATTCTGTGTTTGAAAGGCTGACCTGGAAGAAATAAGGTCAGAAAGTGTGCTTTTTAGACAAAGTAATAGAGCTATATCTATATTATTTCTACCTCTGTACCTTTTTCTCAGCAATTGCTAAAAAAAAAAAAAAAAAAAAAAAAAATCAAGACATAATAAAGCTATTTTTCCATAGAAAACAAGTGAAATAAATTTAGTAATTAAATATTTTAAAAAACACACACTAGTAAGTGGGTTCCTAGCCTATTTTAGAAGTTAAAACTCCCTAGTTCAGAATAGCCAGAAGGAAATCTTTTTATCACTTATTCCACAAGTGTGTACTGAGCACACTCTATACTACACACAAAGTGTGAAGTACTACAGCTAACGAAAACTCCAGATTTCATTGTTTTTGAAATAGATGATATTAATCTGTGTTATTCTCTAATGGTGCATATATTATAGAAGTGTTTTTAAAAAAAGAACGGAAGCAAGAAAATACCTTAAATTCATCCACAAACATTCAAATTCTAAGTCAGAGAGTGGTTGTGAGAACAGGAAAACCAGACGTGGCATCATCATCTGGTGTTTGGCATGAACCTAATCCTTTCATTAATGTTCAGGGAAAAGGCACTCACCATAAAACCCTACTTGAAACAATTCTTCTTTTAATTTTGTCTTCTCCAGCTAACCTGGCATATCATACTATTCCTCCATATTTCATATGGAAGTAAGTAACCCAGTTAGTAATGTTTTATATAATATATGTCTATGTAAGCTGGTAATCCAAATCAGTTATATTCCATTTCTAACTGCGTACAAAGAAATCAAGATATACCATTTCATAAGAGAAATGACAATAAACCTTGAATGAAACCTTAGTTATGAATCAAAGCTTGCTCTTGAGTTTCTACAGAAAATAATGCCAAAAGAGGAGCTGGAAATCATCTTACACCCAGGCCCTATTCCCTTAAATAACAATGACTTCATACACTGACATGAGACCCTCATTGGAACTTGAAGGGGATCTTTAGTATCTTGAACTTTATCTACAGCACGAGTATTTATTTAGAAACTACTTATAAAAATGGTTTCATGTGACCCCGAGTGAACACTGAAATTTTTGACAAGGGTCAGCTTTTCCTTAAGTTTCACTACAAAAACTGGTTGGTAAACTGCTGCTTTTGCATGCTATAAAGAAATGCTCGTCAAATGTCATCTATTAACAATAATATGAATATTTAAATAAATTTGTATTTTAGAGGTAATGCTAATAGGATATATTTATGTTCTAAAGAGGTACAGGTGTTTGCTAATTTATTTGTTTCTAATCCTCAGTCCAAATACCAGTCTATTTGACTAAAACTAAATGTATTTTTGTTACAATATGACAACTAACTTCAGGGTCAGAAATTATTACAAATAAACTTTTTTTTAAAACCCCAAAACCAAAAACCCTGAAAGCATGAATTTAATTCTTGTGTTTAATGGATAACAAGGAAGCAAAGAAATCCTTGGGACTCAAATATTGTAGTATGTTACTAAGAAAGGGCCTGGTGAATTCCTCAAAGCTTTCACCAAAGAGTTATATTAAATTTCCTTTCGGCAACAAAATAAATTGTTTCTTGCTGGTAGAAGCTTAGGTCAGTCATCTAAATCAGCAAAATCAGGAATACATGCTATTTACCGGAGAGTCACTTAAGTGTAAACTGCGTCTCTCCCCATGGCATGTTTATGTTCTCTCTAGAGAAGATTTACACTGGGGAATGGGGGTGGTGGTGGTCTTGATTCCTTGCCACTTAGGGTTTTTAAAAATTATCAAAGGTTTAAAATCTTGCCTAAAGCTGTAGAAATATCTACATTTTCTTTGTATCTTTTTTGACAATAGAACATTTGGATATGAAATTTGATTATAATGCCCTGAGAGAGGAATGGGGTTCCTGTATCCACAGGGAACAAGACAGACCCATGGGTCCTTTCTCACCTGTGACACTGTGATGCTGCATTTCTTGGCCAGCTCCTCTTTGGCTTCTTCACTGGGGTAGGGGTTGCTGAGGTGTGAGTAAAAATATTCATTCAAGATTTCTGTGGCCTGTTTACTGAAGTTACGCCTTTTCCGTCTATGATAAGAGTGAACAAAAAGAATTGCAGTTACAATCAATATTAACCTAAGAGGGATAGGTTAATTAGGATGATACCAAAAAAGTAGATTTCTCTTTTTAAACATCCTTAAGTTCTAATTTATTTCTATAATATTGTAAGTTATGCTCTAGACATCCTCCAAAGCATTATCCAACTCATTTTAAGATGTAGGATCACTGAGAAAAATACCAGACTATGAAACACAATTAATTGTGCTTCATTCTTCGAGGACCTAATATTTTAGGTATTCAATGAAGATCCAGTGAGAACAAACAAGGTCTATCAGAGAATTACAGGGAAGAGGACTGGGCAGATGAAGAGTCCTGAAACAGAAATATCTTGTCTAAAGGGTTAGAGCAGGTTGGAGCACTGTAAAAGGGAATGTGTGAGATGAGTCTGGAAGGATGGGCAGGGGGCAGATTATAGAAGCTCAGTGGACTCTATAAGAATTTTTGGATTTTATGCTGAGTGCAATAGGAAACTATTAAAGGTTTTAAGTTTCATGTTTTTAAAAGATCATTCTGATTGCTGAGAATAGTTGGAGGAGGGCATGAAAAGAACTGCAAAGCCCATTTTAGGAGATGACTGCACTGGTCAAAATGAAGATGATAGTAACTTGGCAGAAGGTGAGAGCAATGAAAATAAGATTCAAGATCTACTTGAAAGGTAAAAGCAATAGGACCTGATGATGTATTGAACGGGAGGAGTGAGTGAAGGAGATAGAGAAGGAAGTTTAGGGGGAAAAAAAAATACATCAGGAAGGATTTCTAGGTTTTTCTGCTTAAGCAACTGCCTGGACTGGCGTATGATTTTCTTCACTAGGCAAAGAGGAGAGAACAAAAATTTTTCTTTTGTTTTTGTTGGGAAGGGGGCAACAGACTTTCAAAAGATCAAGCATTTATTAACAACATATTTCAAGTAGCAAAAATGTCATTTATATTTGGGTTTTGTTATTAAGATTTTAAAGAATTCCAGCCTGAAAATTATCATTTGTCAGAATTCACTTTCAATTAAGTACCCCAGTAACTAGAAAATACCTTCCCCAGATAATTTTCTTAATATTCTCTTCCAAATAATCTTAATTCTTCTTAACTGTGATATCCCACAGTCGGAAAAGACCAAGTCAGTAGGCTGTTGTAAAGGTATGCACTCTATGAGATTCTTCTAGTCAAAATGATGTCACTCATATGGCAGGTTAAGTATGTGATCTACATTTCAACATTAAGGGAGAGTCAAGGGAGCAAGAAATCTAGGTCTGATCAAAACAACTCAGGTTTTAGTCCTGAAATTTCTTAATTTCAATAATTTTTAGGAGGGTTAAACTATTGTTTTCTGGGAGATGAAGATGAGATTCAAGATCTATTTGGGGATTACAGTCAACAGGATTTGATGATGAACTGGATGGGAAGGTGGTAAGGGAAGACAGGGAAGGAAGGGAACGAGGACAAATATACCAAAAAGAAGGACAGTTAGCATTTTTGCAGGAGTCATGTGTTGCTTGAAAAGAAAGACAAGGTCCCAAGGTGAGAGCACGTTGAAGAGGTACACTCTGATGAGTAGGTGCATGGGTAAGGTCTAGACTAGATACTGAAAATGCCAAATTTACGGGCATTATCTGACCCATAGACATTATTTGTTGAGACCACACAGTAATTACTTGCTCATAAAAATCTAGGTTTCTGACTTCTTTTTTTTTTTTTTTTTTTTTTTTTGAGACGGAGTCTTGCTCTGTCGCCCAGGCTGGAGTGCAGTGGCCGGATCTCAGCTCACTGAAAGCTCCGCCTCCCGGGTTCTCGCCATTCTCCCACCTCAGCCTCCTGAGTAGCTGGGACTACAGGCGCCCGCCACCTCGCCCGGCTAATTTTTTTTTGTATTTTTAGTAGAGACGGGGTTTCACCGTGTTAGCCAGGATGGTCTCAATCTCCTGACCTCGTGATCCGCCCGTCTCGGCCTCCCAAAGTGCTGGGATTACAGGCTTGAGCCGCCGCGCCCGGCCGTTTCTGACTTCTTATGAAAAATTGGGATACCAGCCATACTGGGCCCACATTCTTAGAAGGCAGCTCTAGGCTAAAGCTGAGTAATAGTGCCCCCTTAGATATGCACCTGCCTGCTCTAACCCTCCTTGTCCCTCCCTGTATCCCTGATCCAGCCACTCTACTCAATTCCACTATATGTAAGCATGTGAGTCTGTGACTCCTAGTATAAAACATGGAGCCCAGGAGCAAGGCCCAGGGTAGATGGGAATAGATGACACAAGTGCATCTCTTTGGGAAATAGGGACGTGTGAAAGGAGGATCAAAAAGAAATATGTCTAGGAAAGCAAAGAGAAGTTTGGCTCACATCACTTTTGCCCAGGGGTGGTTTTTAACAAACATCAAAACACCTCAGAGAACAAACAGAATAGCTCACTGGACATTCTGGCTGTGTCCAAACTACAGCACTTCTACTGGAAGAGGAGACAGACCCACACAAATTTATTCTTAAATGTTTTGCATTGGTGCATGCTTCGTCTTGTCCAATTATGAAGAAAACATGAGCATGGGAAGTCAGAGTGAGCAAGGGAATCATATATCTGACTGAGCATGTTTGCCTAGAGCAGAGCCCCTTGCCTTCTCAGCGCAGAGGGCTTGCTGGGAGGCACTACAAGAATAGATGGAACCAAAGCTCAGTATTTGCATTCACTCAAAGGCACAGGAAAGAACTTGGTCTTACACGTTATTTATTTTTTAGAAAACATCCTGTAGAAAATGCCCATTAAGCATTTCCCCTCAGTTTCACTTCCCCAGGGTTCACCACACTCTAAATGGCTACGCCTCAGGCCAGTGTGCAGTGGCACATCAGTCCAGGCCTGTGTCCCATCAGCATCACAACATTACTAACAGCAATCTCTGCGGGAGAAGAGACTCTGCTCCAAGCTCTGCCACTCTCTCATTCTGGCTCTGCTCACTCTAGGCTGTTAATATACTTTCTCTTCATGGAAGAAAAATAAATTATTTAGGTGTATACATTATGAATGCAGTTATTTAAAAAATAAGCATGCATGTTGACAAGAATGGGAAAGCATCAGCAGAAATAAGGAGAGCAATTATGTTAGAAAATACTCCTTTCTATCAGACATATGTTTTACTATCTTTGTTACATCAGGCTTTTTATTAAAATGTTCAAATTTGACAAATAATTTCAAAATGTTTTTTGTCTTCTGATGCTACCTCTCTAACCCTGATTTGAGATGTTACAAAGTATTAAGTGGAATTATTCATTCATCTGGCCAGTCAATAAATTATTTTTGGTAGCGTCTAACATGTAAGTCATTTGCTAGAATTGTGGGGAATGCAAATGTGTAAGTCTTGGCTGTTGCTTTCAATGACACTGTGGCTTACTAAGGGAGAGAAGACATGTTCATGAAAAACTACAAGAAAAGGGAGTCTACAGGAAGTTGTATAAACATAGTATAAGTGTTCAAGGGAAGGAAGGGCTAGTTCAGTGGGGGTGATTAAGGTGGATTTTCAGAAACGCGAGCATTTAGATCAGACCTGGAACGATGAGCAAAATCTCACTAGATCCAACAAGTACAAGCACTGGTTCCATTCCGGGCTCCATTCCAGATACCCTCACAGATGATGACTCATTACTGGTAACCAGCTTAGAGAGACAGTTTGTTGTGGGAGCCAGGGAAGTAAGTGGTTAGACTTAGGAAAAGAAGGAATTCTAAGCAGTAGAAACATAATTCCATGAAGCATTTCATTTTTGGAAGAAACACAGGAAAGAACAATTTAGTGATATATAAATAAGAACACTGAAAATGTTCAAACTCTGATCTAATAATTCCATTTCTAAGAATTGATCCTTAGGAAATAATCCTAAAGACCAAAAAGGTTTAATCCATAAAGATTTTCATTAAAATGTTAGTTTCAATAAAAATCTATCTAAAATAGTACCCTCTACATTTTCTCTCCCCTTGACTTGCTTTATTTTTCTGCATATCACTTACCACCCTATTATATTTCATTACATTATTAAATACAGTGTTATGGCATATTTGTTCATTTGTTTACTGCCTGTTTCCTCAAGTAGAATATAAGCTCAATTGGGGCAAGTATGTTAACCTGTCTTGTTTACCAATATATCCTCAGTACCAATAAATATTTGTGGAAGGAAGAAAGGAAGAAATTACATGAAAATTAATAGTTGGTTGGGCATGGTGGCTCCTGCCTGTAATCCCAGCACTTTGGGAGGCAGGAGAGCTTGAGCTCAGGAGTTCAAGACCAGCCTGGGACCATCTCTACAAAAAATACAAAAATTATCTGAGCATGGTGGCACACGCCTCCCAGTTACTCGGGAGGCAGAGGCAGGAAGATCACTTGAGCCTGGGAAGTCGAGGCTGCAGTGAGCCATGATAGCATCATTTACTGTACTCCAGCCTGGGTGAGAAAATGAGACCTCCTCTCAAAAATAAAAAACAAAGAAAAGAAAAGAAAAAGAATAATTAATGGAGACAAATTAAATGCTCAAAACTAAGAGAATGCTAAGGACATTATTTATTTTATATACATTTGGTAACTTCAATTGTTAAAATGCTATTTATAATTAGAGCTTATACTACATGGAAATGTTTATGTATTCATGGTAAATTTTTAAAAAGCAGATCAGACTATGAAAATTGACCCATCACAGAAATATTTCTTTTAAAAAGCCCCCAAACAAAAAGAGAGAGAATACTGTAAAACATTTACAGTGATTTTTTTTCTTTAGGTAATAAAAATGAGATTAATTTTTATCCTTTATCCTTTTATTCCATATATTTTCCAAACTTTCCATAGTGAGCTTGGCATTTTTTAAATAGAAAATAGAATAATAGGCCGGGCGCGGTGGCTCAAGCCTGTAATCCCAGCACTTTGGGAGGCCGAGACGGGCGGATCACGAGGTCAGGAGATCGAGACCATCCTGGCTAACACGGTGAAACCCCGTCTCTACTAAAAATATACAAAAACTAGCCGGGCGAGGTGGCGGGCGCCTGTAGTCCCAGCTACTGGGGAGGCTGAGGCAGGAGAATGGCGTAAAACCCAGGAGGCGGAGCTTGCAGTGAGCTGAGATCTGGCCACTGCACTCCAGTCTGGGCGAAAGAGCGAGACTCCGCCTCAAAAAAAAAAAAAAAAAAAAAAAAAAAAAAAAAAAAAAAAAAAAAAAAAAAAGAAAATAGAATAATAAAATCTTCACAACAACAAAGAAGCAATGCAGACAGGGACAGGCCTTAAATGTCAGGATAAGGAATGTATATGTGAAGTATGCATATATCCAGCATTGGAAAACTACCGTGGTTTTTAAGCAAAGCAATCAGAGTAGCACAGTGATGTTACAGAAACAAAAAAGGGATATGGAGGATGGACTGGAGGGCAGTAGGACTGGAGACAGGGAGACTAGTAGGTACCGTGTTACTTCACGTACAAAAGGATGGACAGGAACTGAGACAGAAAGAAAGAGCTAACATGAAAAACACTGAAAATGCTCCACACACTTTGTTTTCCAGTTGAGAAGCTATCTTAGTCATTTCCTTTAATATTGTGAGATTTGGATGATAATTATCACCTCTGTCAGATTCCATGGGAGAAGAAAGAAAAACAAAATAGAAACTCCTTTCCAAAGCTGCAGATTGATCATAAGCTTTGGCAATGCCCCGAGAGGCATCCCTACAGAGGCAGCATACACTAGGACGTTGACAATTCTTCTGTTCTGTCACTCAGTAGGTTACCACACACAATTTATTACCATATACAATATATTACCTAACTCCTGTGAAACTTGGGGAAAGCTTCGGATAAAGGGAAATTTTCATCCTTACAGGAAAAATGATAGGCTTTCTTTCTTGATTTGGATATACAGATTCTGGAGCTTTGTGGTAACTGCTATTAACTGAAATGCCATTTCCTTCTTAGGAGTATCAATATCTCCAAGTATTTTCCAATAATATGCACAAGCAGTGTAACATTAAGAAACTCTTAGAAAATACCCCTTGTTAAAATAGTTATATGCAGAAAACTATCCTTAAAAATACCTTTTAGCATCAGAATGGAAAGGCTACATATTCCTAAAGCCATCAGCAGAGACGCCAATCCTATTCATTTCCTGAGTCACTAAACTGGCAACTAACCCACACTCCACTACCATTCCCAGACAGGAAAGCCTGACAGCACAGGCACCATGAGTTGAATTACCTGTCCATGGCACAAAAGAGCTCATATGGCCAAAAGAATCTAAGACCAACGGGTCAGTTTTACAGAAAAGAATATACAAGGAGTGAAAGACGGGGGAAAGCCATGCAATAGATTTATGGCTTCACATACCTGGCATCGAGGAACCTTGATCTTAAAATCATAACTGCTTCACAAGTGCTTTGTTTGAGCTGCATTTGAATGGAACTAAATTTTCGATGGATGATGCCCACCATTCTTTCAATCTCTTTTGGAGAAATGGGACGTGTTCTACTCTGTTCTCGGAGAAGGTTCATCACATGTGTAGTAAATTCATTACATGCCTGTAATGGGAAAAAAAAAATCACTCCTTTGGAAACTGATATTTTATATCATCACATAAAGAGATTAACTCATCTGAATTTACACCTCATTTGCAGTCACCAATAGCATTATACAGTGTGTAGGGTAAAACGAAAACTAAGACACTTGTAAAATGGTAGTAATAGTAGTTAAAGCAGCAAGAATTCTGAAACCGTGCATGGTCAGATGTGCAAGGGAGACAGCATTCAGCTGCTCTTCCCGCCCACCCCTGTCCAGTTCCAAAATGATGTTTTCCCATTCAAGGATGCTCCCTACCAATTCCCATATACAAATAAAAATGTGTTAATTGTTAATACTAAGTACCACCTATTTTCTCTGGGGTTTTACATTTAGTCAACAAATGCTTACTGAACAACTACAAAGTTCAAACTCTTGCCAGTGCTGTAAGGAACATAGAAATAAGATGCAGGCCTGGCCTTTGGTGAGAAAAAATATATAAAATACTAATTCAGTGCAAAGACTACAGGAAGATATTAACAAGTTCAAAGGAAGGAATATTCTCATCTGTAGGCTTCATGGATTGAGCTTTAAAGAATAGGTAGCATCTTTGAAAGGTGGATAAAGATGGAAGTCAGGAGGAATTCCAGGCACTAGGAATAATAGTATGTTGCAAGTTCAGAATATGGCAAGTAGGAATACAGATAATATGTAAAGAAGCAAAAAGGATTCAGGCTTGAATTAGCACATAAAGGGACTTGCATGCCAAGCATTCCAATGACCTATTACAATTTAGCTGTAGTGCAGGCCTTTAGTGGATATAAGCCATCTCTGTAAAGCAGCTCAACTCTTCAAGAGATGTCCAACAGAAAATAAGGATCAGATTTGGGTCTCAAACTTTTTAGTTAACAATCCTCAGACATTGTCTCTTTCAGTACATACACACACACACACACACACACACACACACACACACGTTTCCCCTAAAATTCAGAGTCTCAGTCTGTCACCCAGGCTGGAGTGCAGTGGTATGATCATAGTTCATTGCAGCCTCAAGCTCCTGGGCTCAAGCAATCCTCCCATCTCAGCGTCCGAAGTAGCTGTGATGACAGGCATGTGCCACCATACCCAGCTAATTATTTATTTTTTTTTTTTTGTAGAGACGGAGTCTCACTCTGTTGCCCAGGCTGGAGTGCTGGAGTGCAGTGATGCAATATTGGCTCACTGCAACCTCCGCCTCCCAAGTTCAAGCAATTCTCCTGCCTCAGCCTCCCAAGTAGCTGGGACTACAGGTGCACATCACCACGCCCAGCTAATTTCTTTTGTATTTTAGTCGAGATGCGGTTTCACCATGTTGCCCAGGCTGATCTCAAACTCCTGAGCTCTGACAATCCGCTCGCCTCGGCTTCCCAAAATGCTAGGATTATAGGCGTGAGCCCTCGCGCCTGGCCCCCAGCTAATTTTTAAATCTTTTTTTAGAGTCAGGGTCTTGCTATGTTGCTCAGACTTGTCTCAAACTCTTGGCCTAAAGAGATTCTCCCACCTCAGCCTACTGAGCTGCTAGGATTACAGGTGTATGCCACTGCATCCAACTTCATCTATATTCTCTTTGATTTATAAATCTGTATAACTGGGCCTACACTGAAATCCAGTACTGCCCTGGTAAATAAAGCATCAGTTTATACTCCTGAAGAAAAAGAGTCTCTTCTGGCATTTTTCTTAAAAACGCAGGATGGGAAATTCTGCATCTTACTGCATGGGTGTCCCTGATAGAGTGAGCAGACAGAACAATCACTGATCAATGCAAGACATGATTGGAAGTTATGATAATGTCCACTTCCCTACAGATATCCTGAACACTGCTTACATATAGCACATGACAGTTTTTCTAACTGTTCATTGGAGAACTAACCTTTCCCGTACACTGTGTAGAACTTTCCATAAATATTTCTAAGATAAGGTAAAATGAGTCTTATTATGTAAAGTTTTTTCAAAAATGTTTTAAGCCGTAGGAAATATTACATTCCTTGCGAGTGGTGACACTGTATGATACAGGATTCTTCAGAGTGTAGAATTATGCAATATACATATCTAATAAACATCTACAAATTGGTGGGCTTTTTTTTTTTTTTTTTTTTGAGACGGAGTCTGGCTCTGTCGCCCAGGCTGGAGTGCAGTGGCCGGATCTCAGCTCACTGCAAGCTCCGCCTCCCAGGTTCATGCCATTCTCCTGCCTCAGCCTCCAGAGTAGCTGGGACTACAGGCACCCGCCACCTCGCCCGGCTAGTTTTTTGTATTTTTTAGTAGAGACGGGGTTTCACCGTGTTAGCCAGGATGGTCTCGATCTCCTGACCTCGTGATCCGCCCGTCTCGGCCTCCCAAAGTGCTGGGATTACAGGCTTGAGCCACCGCGCCCGGCCGGTGGGCTTTTTAATACTACAGTTCAAGAGAGAGAGTTATGTTGGTTAATAGCCATAAATTCATTATCCCTAAACCATAAGAGAAGAATTCTTAATCTGCAGTCAATGGATAGGTTTAGAAGGTCAATGACCTCCTGAAATCCTATACAAGTTGTGTGAATATTAATAATTCTGATGAATCTGTGAAGTTTTTGTTTCCTTTTCAGATTTTCAGTCTATAATTTTAAAAGATTAACAATCATTATCCTAGGATATGACACAGTAAAACATTAAGCAATATTGTAGACTAAAACCAGAAGTTGAAGGCAGAAACCAAGATTTAAAAAAATAAATTTAAGATCTTCCCCACTATATTATCAATTTATTTTATTATTATCGTTTTTTGAGATGGCGTTTAGTTCTTGTTGCCCAGGCTGTAGTGCAATGGCACGATCTTGGCTCACTGCAATCTCTGCCTCCCAAGTTCAAGCTGTTCTCCTGCCTCAGCCTCCCAAGTAGCTGGGATTACAGGCGTGTGTCACCATGCCCGGGTAATTTTTTTTGTATTTTTAGTAGAGATGGGGTTTCACCATGTTGGTCAGGTTAGTCTCGAACTCCTGACCTCAAGCGATTTACCTGCCTCAGCCTCCCAAAGTACTGGGATTATAGGCGTGAGCCTGTAATAAACAGTACATGGCCTATTTATTTATTTTGAGAGAGTTTCATTCTGCTGCCCAGGCTGGAGTGCAGTGGCACGATCTTGGTTCACTGCAACCTCCGCCTTCTGAGTTTGAGTGATTCACATGCCTCAGTCTTCTGAGTAGCTGGGATTACAGCCATATGCCACCGTGCCCAGCTAATTTTTTTTTTTTTTTTTTTGAGATGGAGCCTTGCTCTGTCGCCCAGGGGCGCGATCTTGGCTCACTGCAAGCTCCGCCTCCTGGGTTCACACCATTCTCCTGCCTCAGCCTCCTGAGGAGCTGGGACCACAGGCGCCCGCCACCACGCCCGGCTAATTTTTTGTATTTTTAGTAGAGACAGGGCTTCACTGTTTTAGCCAGGATGGTCTCAATCTCCTAACCTCGTGATCTGCCCACCTCGGCCTCCCAAAGTGCTGGGATTACAGGTGTGAGCCACCGCCCTCGGCTAATATTTGTATTTTTGGTAGAGAGAAGCTTTTACCATGTTGGCCAGGCTAGTCTCAAACTCCTGACCTCAAGTGATCCGCCCGCCTCGGCCTCCCAAAGTGCTGGGAATACAGGCATGAGCCACCATGCCCGGCCTATATTATCAATTTAAACAATTTTATGCCAAATTAAAAACAAGTGGTCACCGTACCAGTAAATATATGTATATATCTTTTTCTTGAACTTTCCCTAAGGAGATGTTTATATAATTTCCAAGTTATATAATGTGGCCAACTCTAACCTTCAGTATTCTCATGAGTAAAACAACAATAATTGAACTAGAACTATTCCCAAACTGGGATTAACAAATTCTACAGTTCTACAGCTAGTTCCATAGAATGTTAACTAATGGTCCAACAATATGGTATGTTTGGGATATGCTGGGTTAACCAAAATCTTAAAAAATGTTTGTGGATAAGACTCTTCAGTATTTCTATCCCAATATTTGTAATAAATCTTCAAGGAGAAACAGTATATCCAACTTTTTCCCAAATAAATGTGGCCAAAAAATTTCTCTCTAGAGTAATACTGTCCAACAGAAATATATTGTGAGCCACATATTAAATTTTTAAATTCTCAGTAGCCATATTAAAAAATAAAATACAAAGAATTAGGTGAAATTAATTAACAATATATTTCATTTAACCCAATATATAAAAAATAACCTGGCCTGGGCAACATGGCAAAATCCCATCTTTAACAAAAATATAAAAAATTAGCTGGACATGGTGGCACGCCTGTGGTCCCAGCTACTTGGGAGGCTGAGGTAGGAAGATCACTTGAGCCTAGGAGGCAGAGGCTATAGGGAGCTGAGATTGTGCCACTGCATCCAGCCTGGGTGGCAGAGTGAGAGAA
>NW_012122931.1:9387920-9400420 GCF_000951035.1 Colobus angolensis palliatus
AAACTGTTAATGAGGTATTTCATTCTTTTTTTGTACTCTTTAAAATCTAGTGTGTATTTTACATTGACAGTACATCTCAATTTAGACTAGACAGACTTCAAGTGCTCATTAGCTACGTGTGGCTACTGGTAGCTATATTCGGCAGCACAGCTCTATGGTATCTTGTGGACCAATGTGCTAGGAAAAAATCTTTGGGAAACGCTATGCTAGGTAATCTTTGATACATTTAAAAATTTTTCACCACCATACATTCACACAAATACAATAAGAACCCATTTGACTTAGGAATGTCCTTGATGAAGCAGTATAAATTATTCATCTTATTACCTATAAACCTTTGAGTATGTCTTTAATATTGTGTGTGTCAAATGGGAAGCACACAAAAAAAGCTCTTGTATTGCACACTGAAGGAGAACTGTCTTGAGAAAGAGCACTTTTACGGTTAAGTAATGAGCAGAAGTCAATTTTTTCATGGAACACCATTTTTACTTGGAAACAAGTATGGAAAATTATGATTATATGGAGTTGGGTATTTGGCAGATGTTCTCTCAAAAATGAAACAAGTGAGCATTCCATGTCAAGGAAAACAGCTGAGAGAATTATGCCAATTAAAAAATTTGAGTTTTCAAGTGAAAATCAGAATTTTGAAAAACCTGCATCCACCACTGTAAGCTTAACAGTTTCCCAGTAGACTTTCTGATAAGTTCAGAGTTGATATTCATAAATATGATATTTTGACATTATATAATGAAATGTGTCAAAATTTGGAAGATATGCATAATTCAGTAAACTTGTACTTTCCAAATGATCAACGCATGACGTCACAAAAGCATG
This sequence comes from Colobus angolensis palliatus, assembly GCF_000951035.1. Taxonomy (NCBI): domain Eukaryota; kingdom Metazoa; phylum Chordata; class Mammalia; order Primates; family Cercopithecidae; genus Colobus; species Colobus angolensis. The sequence goes on from NW_012122931.1 coordinate 9,388,755, forward strand.
CATAGGTACAAGAGACATTCAAAGTGAAAACCAGACCAGTGATCTTAAAGAAACAGAGTACAAAAAGTTAACTGACATGGTTTCAGGTTTCTCATTGCAACATACTTTTACGAAACTATAACTTGCCAAGTTTTGGTGTAATATCAAAAAAGAGTATTCACAATTATCTGAAAAGGCTATTAACATCTCTTTTGCAATGACACATCTGTGTGAGGTCAAATGCTCTTCATATATTTCAACCATATGACAACAGTTGACTGTAGAAGCAGATATGAGACTCAAGCTGACTTCTATCAAGCCCATAGTGAGTTTGCAAAAACGAAAAAGCAAGGCCATTCTTCTCACTAAATTTTAAGGTTTTTTGTTTTTTAAAAAAGTTATTTAGGTTAACATATAATGGCTTGTTGATATTTTTAAATTAATTAGGGCTGGCCATGGTGGCTCATGCCTATAATTCTAGCACTTTGTTGGGGCAAAGTGGGAGTACTGCTTGAGCCCAGGAGTTCAAGACCAGCCTGGGCAACACAGCAAGATCTCATCTGTATAAAACAAATTTAGAAATTAGCCGGGCATGGTAGCACACACCTGTGGTCCCAGATACTAGGGGGGCCTGGGGCAGGAGGATTGCCTGAGCCCAGAAGATCAAGGCTGAAGTCAGCTATTATACCACTGCACTCTAGCCTGAGCAACACAGTGAGAATTTGTCTCTAAAATAAAATAAAATAGGCTGGGTGCAGTGGTTTACACCTGTAATCCTAGCCCTTCAAGAGGCTGAGGCAGGAGGATTGTTTGAGCCCAGAAGTACAAGACCAGCCTGGGCAACAGTGAGACCCCATCTCTATAGGAAATTATTAAAAATTAGCTGGGCACAGTGATGCACACCTGTGGTCCCAGCTACTCAGGAGGCTGAGGTAGGAGAATCACTTGAGCCCAGGAGGTCGAGGCTGCAGTGAGCCATGTTCGCGCCACTGTACTCCAGCCTGGGCGACACAGCAAGACCCTGTCTCAAAAAATAAAATAAATAAAATAATTAGTAAATACTTGAAATTTTTCTAGTTTTAATTTCTATTATAATAAATAATTGATAGACATAAGCCACCAACCCAAAAGCTTTTACAGAAGTCTCCAATAATTTTTAAGAGTCTAAGTCCTAGGACTGAAAAGTTTGAGAACTGCTGTACCAGGGTATGGAAGCGTTTCTAATGTGCACACATAACATTGCTAATTCCAACAAACCTAGCTCACTCATTATGGTAACATACATCTATGACAGGGCATATATCTTAATAAATAATTCAAGACTCCTATGTGAATGACACCTGATACATTAGCTTTCTTAGTTTTTGTCTGGCTGGGTTTTAACCTCTCCAGAATGAGTGTTTGTCTATGGATTATAAAGAGCAGCCAAAGACTTACGTGAGAAAAAAGGGTTAAAAGCAAAAAAGTTTCTGCATCTAAAAACTCATAATTTGCTAAAACATTTGCTGAATGTCTCAAGACTTATTAAGTGAAGCCATCTATGAATGCAAATGCTGATGAGCAATTTGGCAATAGCCCAACATTCACAGAATTCACATAGCTTTTCTTTAAACCAGTAGTTCATACATGATTAATTAGAACATCTCATTTATGTAGTGTGCACTTTAGCTCATTACTCTAAGTAAAATTCGTTAAGTATTTACATTTAGATAATTAAAATCCGGGTACACCCTTAAGAAAGATGCATACAGTTTAGGCAAAGTGATATTTTCCTTTATACCACTGAAAGTAAATTACAGCCTCATTTCAGCATCATCTGTACCAGGTTCAGAGCAGAGAACAGTACTGCCTCATCACCTAGCTCCTTAAAAGGCATACATTTTTTAAACATATAAACACAGTAAGAATGATCAAATGATTGCAGTTGTTTCGAAGGGCCACCTAACCACATATTAACATTGATGCTATTTATAATATAGAAAGCTCATTTCAAACATTTATCATATCTTACATCATGTCTATAAGATATATTAAAATAGACATTTGGAGAAATTTTTCCTTGCCTTATGTTTTCCAAGTGAAACTATCAGTTACAAGCTTTCTGGTTAATGTCCATAATATAAATACAGATATACTATGGTTAATTGCAGTATTTGGGAAATAAAAGTATGCCTTGAATTTTCTGATTAGAAGTACTGGCAGAAGCTTTCTTCTTTTAATCCAGCTGTTGAAAACTACCTAGGATGCATTTTTGTTTATGTGTTTAAAACATACACTGCAATAACAGTTAACATAAGGCATGGAAGATTTCATCTGTTAAAAGCATTTTCAATCAGTTTTTATTTTGAGTCTTTGTCTTTCCCATTTTTTCCTTTCTCCTTAAAAATCCAAACCAAGTCATAATTGAGGATTTAAAATATTTGGATGCTCAATAACGTTTTAATGATATTTTTGGCTGTCAAAACTTTCTCCTCAATATCTGTACATATTTGATTTACACACAAAATTAAAGTTTTTAGTGTTTTCCTTATTTTGTGGTGGGGCTTTTTTCATTGTGGATTCAAGATTCAACCTCTTTTTTGCCTTTAAGTTTATATTGTGGAAGTAAAACTGTAAAATAGACAGTGGGCAAGCACTGATTTTGGGGGAAGTTTTATAATGATCAGTGATCAGATCTAAAAACTGAATTGGTCTTCTGTAACCATCAAGAGAAGCTAACTGTAAACAGACCATAATATTCTAAAACCCACTTTTGACAAGAAAGAATAAATCTCTTTTAAAAAGTAGATGCCCCTCAAATTTGCACTGCAACTGTTTTCCAAATGTCTTGCCAGCCTCACGAGTAACTCTAGTCGAATACAGTAGATTTTGTATTTACCGAATGCTTATTAAATCAACAAATTTTTCTTGTTTTGGGTTAAAAGTCTGCATTTAAAGGTTCTAAGCCAACTAGAATGAGACCAATATGCCTAAGGAACAGCCACAAAGATGAACTAGCTGTTGTACCTCAATACTTCTTACCTAATTACATGGTTTAGGGACCTATCTCATGAGGGTTTTGTTAAGGATTATATTATATAATGTATGTTAAGTTCTTTGCACAGAGTCTGGAGCATAATTAATACTCAATAAATGACAGTTATTGATGACAATGAAAATGGTAATTTTATGAAATTCATACTATTTTTATGTCATTACTCTGCAAGCAAGTCCACACTTTATCTAATATAATTCTGCCTTCTCATTGCCTCAGTAAGTACAAAAACTGCTTCCAAAGAAGTTGAAAAAAAAAACAGTATTCAAATGTATTAAATAATTCATTATATTAATCAAGCTTGTGGTCATAAATACAATTGGCACATAGAGCCAATAAACTAGTAACTCGAAGGAAAAAAAGGGAACAAACCAAACCCTCCTTCCAGGCAAGGAAAAGGCCAGGCATGAAAGTCAACAAGAAGTGAAACTCTTCCCTTGGAACAACGAATGACAAATCCTTGCTTTGGAACATGAAATTAGGTAGTATTCTTTTGTCTATCCTGCTTAACTATTAAGAAGAAATAGCAAAATGGAATTAGGAGTTTACAGGCTGCACAATCTCTAATGTGAAAACGTCAGCATTTCTTAATTTGATAAAAATAAAATCCTTTACAAGAAAAAGCTATTTTGCCAGCAAACCTAAGCATATAATGTAGAGATCTCAAAAAGCACAAGGACATGCTTTTACAGTGGTTTACATTTTCACCCATTCTCCATTCCCCCTGCAATCTGTAAGTCCTCTGGTAGCCAAATGCTACCTGATTGGTCCTGAGCACATTCAGTGTATTCCTTGGTTCTAGTGCTTTTTGCCTGATTTGGAGTGAGTTCAAATGACGTCTGTGAACTCAGAAAGCAGGTTCCCAGATGCCTGGGAAGGGTTGGGACCCTGACAACACTTTTGCCTTCAGCAAAAAATGTATTTCAATATAATTATAGTAGATAGCTTTCAATATGTCATCTCTATTATAGCAGCTGTAAATTATGAGTGAATTGCCTGTGTACAAGCATTTCTTCTGGTACAAGCAAAGTGGGAGAGCTGCATAGAGTATGATATATCTTTTCCTTTTTAACTGAGAATAAATGTTGAAGTCAAGCCAATGTGTCCATTTCCTTTTGGTAGGGTGGTGGAGGAACCAAGAAAGAACAGTTCAATAGAAGGCCTTTACTTCTTAAAAACAAGGCTTCCCAGGAACCTTGGCTTAAGTTCTAGGAACTCACCTATTCTAACAGTGGTCCTTTAACCATAAGAACATATTTGCAAGGTACAGTAAAGGCATTTTTCAAAAGCTGTAGCTAATCAACAAGAAGACAGAGAAGCAACTAGGTTTGTCTCTTAGCTAAAAAGCGAGGCAGTCTACCCAAGATGAAGTATTACAGGACAGTTTGCCGCAAGCTTTGGAAAATTATCATATCCCTGCTGGGTGTTAGAATCAACAAGAAGAAAATAAAATAGTTTTGTTTCCTTTTGGGTGGCAGTAATATTCAGGAACCTTACCCTAACATATATCCCATGCCTAATATTTCAAAAGTGTATATAAGTGAATTTTTAGATGGTTATCATCAAGAATCATGAAATCTGAGCCTATGTAATAGAGACATATGATAAAAGAACAATTTTCTGAAGGGAAAAAAGACAGGATTTTAAAGACAATACCATCTCTAAAACATATACATAAAACTGAGCCTTGCAGCTTGGATTTAATTTTGCTCAAACTGTAGCTCTAGTCTGTCTGCTTAACTTTGTAAATGTGGCTGTGCTTATGAGGTACTTTAATTTACTGCAGTGGTGATGTTTGTTAATTTTATGGCAATCTAAATCTAAACAGGCTTCAGATACATTTTCATTAAAGCTTCATTGTGAAACACAGTAGAGTGAATAACTCTTAAGATTCCAATGTAGTTTATTTCTAAAAGACTCAACACAATTTTCCGTTGAAGCCTTTGCTTTAACATATATGTTCTTCCTATTTACTATTAAGCTTTCTGTCACTCAGAGTACCCACGTTCACTTTTAGGAGGAAAAATATAATTTCTGGAAAGTGATTAAAATAGTTGTTTTTGGCTGGGCACGGTGGCTCACAACTGTAATCCCAGCACTTTGGGAGTCCACAGCAGGTGGATCATGAGGTCAGGAGTTCAAGACCAGCCTGGCCAAGATGGTGAAACCCCATCTCTATTAAAAATACAAAAAAAAAAAAAAAAAACAATTAGACGGGCGTGGTGGTGGGTACCTGTAATCCCAGCTACTCAGGAGGCTGAGGCAGGAGAATCTCTTGAACCTGGGAGGCGGAGGTTGCAGTGAGCTGAGATCACACCTCTGCACTCCAGTCTGGGCAACAGAGTGAGCCTCTGTCTTAAAAAAAAAAAAAAAAAAAAAAGTTGTTTTTCCATCTGCTCGATTCCCATTTCAAATGCAAGCCAACATGGGAAAATCAGAGAAAACCAGAATGTACCTGAATTATTTTCCAGTTCTACATGGGTAGCAGCAAAATTCAATGAAAAAGGAAGACATATTTTCAGAAACTGATTTCAACGTCTGATTCTGACACTAACTGGATGTGCGACATTGGACAAATCACTTACCCTCTCTGAGTCTCATTTTCTCCTCTATAAAATGGAAATTACAATACTATCTATTTCAGAAGTCCTATCCCTTCTTAGCTCTGTTTAGCCCTTCTCGTAACACCAAAGCATGTCTCTGAAAGGACCATCCAGATAAAGCCCTTGTACCCTAAAGATTTGAAAGGAAAAGTTTACCGTTTTGGGTCAAAATGCACCGATCCTAATAATTTAGGAGAACAGTCACAAGAGCTATAAAAACCAGCCCCAAAGACAACTTAAAAGAATTAAATGCTGCTATATCACTTCTAAAATAATTCCAAACCTACAGGAGAAAATTTGTAAATTAAAATTCTGCTGAATCTGCCAACTAGTCATCATACCCCATCTATTCATTTGTCCCTGCTGTACAGATTTTATGTATCTCTATTTTTCCATCTGAAGTATTAAAACGAAAAAGGAACTATATATTTAGATTGTTATTAGGCTACTGATTATATCCAGAAATAATTCCTGAATACATTTTTAAACTCAGTGCTTCCCAATTTGATCTTCAATTTAAAAAAAAGAGATAAATGTATGAAGAACATGCATATACATGTATATTTTAAAAGCCAAAACAAAACAACAACAAAAAAACTCTGGTGATTTGATGCTGTTATTAGCTGGGGCAAAAGTTACCTAAAATCTCATGGAAAATTCTGTAGGATATTTCTAAAACAATGAGACTCAGGACCTTGTCATTGACTGATACCAGCTTCACACAACTTCCACCAGGGTTGTATGGAGAAAGTAAGGAGGCAGGTGTGAAGACACATGGCAGGAGGTAGTAAGGAACCACCTTAATTCCTCAGCCAAAAAACTCGGGCCATTTGGCCTCTAATATTATATCTCTTTCCATGCAAGGTGACTGGTGATGTTTATCTAGTAAGTAGGTATGGTTATTTTAGCATAAAGTTATACAATTAGGAATATACTACAAATAAGAGTCATTTTCTACTGTTTATGCTCAGGGGCAACCTTTTCAACCATGACTTATTTTGTTTACTCTCAATTATTCATATGTCAAATCAGAAAGTGGGATTTTTTTTTACATACATACATACACATGATAATTTTTCCAAAATTCTTATTTGTACATTTTCCACCAAAAGTTATTCTTACAAATGAGACTAGACATACAGTTTTAGATCCCAGAAAATCCTATTCCAAAAATAGAAAACATCTTATAATATATTAATTTACATTACAGTTTAACTTAAAGATACACAAATTTTTCTACTCTCCCTCAAAACACACTCACCTCTGGGATAGGATTCAGCATTTGCTTAAAACCATTGTATCCAGAATATTAGAAAAGGCAATGGGAAAAAAACAACGACATATTCAACTGAAACTATACAGGGAACATAGAGGAAAAAAAAAAAGGATTAAAACTGATCAGGGGTTGCCAGGGATCAGTGAGGAGGAAAGAATAAAAGAGAGGGATGAATAGCACAGAGGATCTTTAGGGCAGTGAAAATACTCTGTATGAGCCTATAATGATGGGTACATGCCATCATAAATTTATCCAAATCCATAGAGTGCACAATACCAAGAGTAAACCCTAATGTAAACTATGGATTTTGGGTGATAATGATGTGTCACTGTAGGTTAATCAATTTTAACAAATGAACCCCTCTGGTAGGGGATGCTGTTAATGGGAGAGACTATGCATGTGTGAGGAAAGGGGGTATATGTGATATCTCTCTTCTTTCCTCTCAAATTGGTCTTGTGAACTTAAAACTGCTCTTTAAAAAAGTCTTTAAAACACACACAAACACACACAAAACTCACCAAGACTCCTATTTCACACTAAAGTGTGTGGACTTTAAAAAGTACTTGCCTACATAGTGAAATACTCATGGGTGAAATTATAGGATGTCTAAGACTTGCTTTAAAATACTCTACCAAATTGGGGCTGGGTACACAAAATAAGAGTGGCAAAATGTTGATATGGGTAAAAAGTAGCTGATTCCTTATTTGGGGTTGAACTCTATGAAATTACCATATTCAACTGTTTCTGACCTCAAAACTTAGCAATTTCATAGGGTTCAGTCTAATACTACTCTCATTATTTTTGTGTACATGTGTTATAAAATGTTCCATAATACGTTTTTAAAATTATCTTCCAAATGACAAATCTTATCAAATGAGAATTCCTCCAAATTGACAGCTTTTCAGCATTAAACTAAAATAAAACTAAAATACGTGTTAAAAAAGACCCACCAATATTTTACTTTATTACATTAAATCTAAGACTCACTTGTTTTTCCCTACATTTTAACATCTCTGAAATGTGAAAGCATTCTATAATCAGTAATATTTTATAGTTAAACTAGCAGTATTAATTTTTTCTTTGTGGTACATAAAATAATGATGCAACTTAAAATCAAAGTTATCTTAGATTCAGTATGGTTAATATAATTGCTGAGAACTGGATTTTTAACCCATATTCTCTTTCTAATCAGGAATTTAGCACATAATGCCTTGCCTAACATTCCCTGTCCTGGGGTACCCATAATTATCTTGGGAGGTCTCATACTCAGAGAAACAGGCCAGAACCTGCTTACTTGGTGAAGTTCCCTATAGTCTGGCACAATCCATAAGAATTAATTCCCAGGAGGATTCTGGAGCTCACACCATAGGACGGAAAAGCTCACTGTGCAATGCTTCCCTTCAAAAGTGATTAAAGCTTATGAACAAGGCTAGTGCATAAATGTTAATTATACAGAGCTTTGAAGAGTACCAAGTGGTGAGGTGAGAGGGAAGAATGACTGCAGGTGTGGTAATAAGTGCACGTGAATGTGAGGAATGAATAAAACTAAAACAAGTAGATGAGATAAAATAGGTAGAGCTCCACCTCCAAAATCTCAAAGGGTCTTCATTTCATGAATCCAACAATTCACTTGGATTTTTGCATTGACCTTATTTATTTTGTAATTTGTGTTAACACCTACCCCTCACAGCCCTCAGAATTGGTTAGCATGGTCTAACAGAAGAGCAACAGAGGGTTTGTGTAGGACTATGAGAGTGGCGGCTGCTGACCTGTTCATATTTCTCCAGTTCTGTGTGATAGATTTGTCTGATCTGGGTCAATTTGGCTCTGTAATCTGAGTGTTCAATAGAGTTATCTGAAGAACCTCCAGAGGCTGCCGCGGCTGCAGCTGCTGCCGCCGATCCCCCACCTTTCTCAGGACCTGAAACCCCTTCTGCCAAAAGCATATTGTCCAGTCTCATTAGCTGGGGATCGGGAGGGTCCTCCTCCTGGGCTCCTCTGATGCTGAGACCTTCAAGGAAAGAGAGAGAGAGACAGAGAGAGAAGAAGCGAGAAACAGAGGACAAATAGTGTGAGTATTTTGTTTATTCGAGAAAATGATCAAACAACATCAGTGTACTACAATTCATGCTGAGAACTTCATTGTTCACATTTGATCAATAAGTTTGAATAAGTATGAAAATTATTTTCAAGATAATGTTTACATGCACCCTAGAATTTTAAATATCCCCCAACCACCTCAATTTACCACAGATAGATCCTTAGAAAAAGGTAACCCTGGCTTCCTTGAATATTTTAATCATCCAAGCTTCCCAGATTTAGATAATTTAAGCAGAAAATGGGAAGAAGGTAAAAAAATGGAAGGTTTTAAGAAAGAAAGAAAATAATTACAGGGATATAAAACAAACTCATCCAAAGGTGGTCATTCTGTCTCTCTGCACAGTTGGAGAAACAGAATTAAAATTCCCTTAAAATAATTCACAAACTGTAATCAAAAATTGAAAAATAAACAAGATTAGATGAGCTTTTCCTTCATGTGATTTCAGAAGAGGAATACATACATTATGAGGCAATTAGCTATACTTAAATATATATATTATTAAATGAATATTGTTAAGTGATTGCCAGCAAACTATAAAATGAGGATACTAAATACAATATTAAAAATGTACCATTGACATGGCAATACAGTTCTGGGTACAGTAGTCTCAATCTAATTTTGCTTTTAAATCAAGAACTTCCTAAGTGATGCCCACTCAGCAACCTCTTCTGAGTACTATAGATCACAGCTGACAATTCACAGGTTTAATCAGGTCATGCAGGCTTTCTGCCAAGATGTTTTCAACAACACAGAAGACAAAGTTTTAAAATAATTATCATGGTATAAAAAGCACTGGAGTCATGACAGCTGAAAATCAGCATTTTCATTAACGTGTAACATAATCTAAAACATCCCAGCCCAATTAACCTCTGTAAATCTGCTTAAAAACAGGTTCCCTATACTAGTTACAAGTCTTCTTGGGGAAGCGGGGAAAAGGAAGTTGGCACCTTGCTTGTTTGTATTTGGATTCTGTCTTTTGAGTCTGTGCCTGTTGTTGTTTATCCACAGTGGTACACACTTTGTGTCTAATGTAACTCACATGACATAACATCTATAAGCTGCCAAGTACTCAACTGATCACCAACTCTGATTTTATATGCTAACCTAAAGCTACCATCAATTCTTTTAAGAACAGATTTCATTCCTAGATGCCCTGAATTACATCCATGGCATGACAGAGCTCTTGGTTGCCTTAATTCAGATACACAACTTTAATTTCTTCCCCAAAACACTTTAAAGCTGTCACTATCATTTAAAATTATACTTCAGAATAATTTCAACTGGATAATAAAACTAACTCATCATCATTTAAAATTATATCTGTTGTCTATTCAGAGGCAAATAAGGTTTGAAAACTATAATATACTAAGACAATATATTCATTTAAGAGAGCAAAAAGATAACTCATAAAATGCATATCAACACACTGCTGATAATTAAAAATAGGCAAACATGTATTTGCTGTTTCTTCTATAACTAAAAAGGATTGCCTAATATTGTTCTAGAACTGCCATGTATTGGTTAAGTTTGTATTGTTAATTTAAATCTTCAATTTTCCTCTCTTTTAATTCACTTTGTTAAATGTCAAAATCTCATGACCTGTACATGCTTGTAGTTCACATAGCAAGTTTTTTGTGCATTTGGCATGCAATGAGGGCTTACTGAACAATCTCTTATGCTGCACTTTGATTTCTGTTAATTTTTTGTTCTTGTTTGAGGATTTCTTAATTTTCTCCATTTTAAACTGAATTTTTGCCCACAGTTTTGTGTGTTTGTTGATTTTTGTATTTACACAGACACTGATGCCTCTCCTGAAATGTGTTTTTTAAATCTACCTTCAAGTTTCCTCCGGGTTTCTAGATTCCCCCTTGTAGTTAAACACATTGATCTTTTCCCTATGGACATGTGGTGAAGTACTTTAATAGCAGATTAACTTCCACAGCCAAAAAGATTACACTTCCCTGCACACGTATGGCAAACAAGAGAAGCAGCTCAATGACTAATATACAAGGAATTACACCATAAGAGAAATTCACTAGGAAGAAATGCAAAAGGCACAAAACTAATTAGCCACCTATGATACTTTTATACATATCTGATACGTATATAAACCATCATTATCATACCAATAAGAAGCAATCCATAAGCTCAAGAGCCATGAACACAAATAAAAACAATTATAAGTATACAGTGTCAACTACTATAACATTTTACTTATAATGAAAAATATCTTATTTCTAAAATTATCAATAAATCAACACTAAGTGCTTGCCTCAAGAACAGGAAAATATGTTTTAATGCAATACTTTGTATTTACTTTATAAATTATGTGAATCAAATTTTATCAGAAAAATCATTTCCTGATAGAAAACTCGTATTTCTTTAGATGAAAAGTACTAAAGCACTTTGCAAATAGGCAACATGAAAAAGATTATCAATAATAAAGGAATTTTCATAACTAGTCTGAAAAGTGAATCGGTTTCTTTTCTTTATTAAGCAAAGTAATGATTATGGGATCTTTAAATAGTAATACCTGGTTTCCAAAATTATTTTCAATTTGAATATTTCTATTTATTTTCTTACTTAAAAACATTTAAATTACCATTTTATTCCTTATCCTACCTAGCTACTCACTATTACTTAGTTTACTAACTTTCTACAGTCACACTGGCT
>NW_012122931.1:9405420-9424669 GCF_000951035.1 Colobus angolensis palliatus
TGGAAGACCGATCTTCCAGACTTCAATAAGTTCCTCCCAGACCCAGTTCACAACACAAGATGTTTCTGCCAAAAAGCAAATGTTTTCTTTTTGTTTCTTACATAGGTGGCTTTAACTTTCTTACTTTCCAGCTATTAATATGATAATCTGACACTGTTAGTACTTGGAATCATTCTATCACTTAGCCTAAAAATCCTCTGTGTTCAAATTCAAACACATTGAGCATACATACTACAGGCCAAGCAGCAACTGTATCCTTCACATGGCTCACTCTCATTTGATTTTTAAAATAACCTTACAGGGTGGATGTCATTGGCCTCACTTGTAGACAAGAAAATCAAATTTCAAAGAGGTTAAGTGACTTTAGAGCCCAAGATCACATGGCAAGTAATGGGAAAACAAAGATTTAAACATGGGTCTCTCTTTCTCTAAGTCCAGGATTCATTCCACTACACCTCAGATACCTAGAGAAATAGGTTATAATACTGGATTTTAAATTCACTTTGCAACTGTAACACAAATAAACTACAATACTGGACTACATGGCTTTGGAGTCAGACTAACCTAGATTCAAATTCTAACTACCACTTATTAACCATGTGACTGTAGAAGGTCCCCTGGTTCATTGTCTGTAAACAGGGATACCACCAACTGAAGAATCACTATGAAGTTCAAAGACATAAAATGCCTAAAATAGTTCCTGACATATAATTGTCACTTTAAAAAATAACAGTGGTACTCACTTTAAATCATATGAATTAAATTATTTTTTAATTAAAATACTACATTTTCTAAAGTCAAATAAGTAGTTACTTCATATCATTGGTAAAAATGGAACATTCTAATCTTTTTTTTTCTGAGACGGAGTCTCGCTCTGTCGCCCAGGCTGGAGTGTAGTGGCACAATCTCGGCTCACTGCAACCTCCACCTCCCGGGTTCACGCCATTCTCCTGCCTCAGCCTCCTGAGGAGCTGGGACTACAGGCGCCTGCCACCATGCCCGGCTAACTTTTCGTATTTTAGTAGAGACGGGGTTTCACTGTCTTAGCCAGGATGGTCTCGATCTCCTGACCTTGTGATCCGCCTGCCTCAGCCTCCCAAAGTGCTGGGATTACAGGCGTGAGTCACCGCGCCTGACGAGAACATTATAATCTTGAAGTATAATCTGAAACATGTCTGTCCTACAATCAAAATGTTTATCTAATTTCTCATAATATTCATTACATGGTCAAATCTGATCTTTTTAAAAACTTCTGGCATTTTTATATATCAAAATGTATTTACCATAGGTTGTGTTGATATTATTTTGCAACATATTTTAATAGTATATAGTTTTATTGCTTTCAGCCATCTCAATTATTATGACCTAAGTTTCTAGTTCCTTCCTTTGCTCATTTGTGTTACTTTTACTCTCTTATAACTTCCAGAAGTAGAATGCCATTTTGATGTGTGTTGATGATGAAACACTCATGATAGTTGCTCATTATTAGTGGTCTCTGGTCACACGTTTCAAATGAGCACAGAAATGTAAAGAATAGCCATGTGTAGAAAAACACATAGAAAGTAAATGGTGCTGATTTGTTCTGAAATAAGGACTCTTCTTCCTACAAATGTACTCATTAAGATGTTATAACTGGCTTCAGTGTTCTTGTGAAATTGGTTAAATTTTCACCAAAGCTACGCATCCTCTCAATTAGTATTTTAGAAATCTTTATTCAAATAATCCACAGCTGAAATGAATGGTATTTTTAAAAACCACACAGATAGGATGATACATATCTATAGTATCATACACATATGATACAAAATTTTTGGTCAGAAACTAACAATGGGGAGAGATTTTTATTCGTAATTTTTCTCAAATGAAAATACTAGACCCCACTTGAATTTTAAAATACCATATATACTTACTTTGTACTTTAAGGTGATCAGTAAATGTCATTCATATGTCCCTCATGGGAGCAAGAACCCTGCCCCTATCAGATAATTAATCTCATGCTTATCTTTGTATTCATTTCCTTTCCTGTAACCATCTTCTTTCCCTTTTCTCTAAAATTTTCAAAAGTAAATATATAAATTACAGTCACTTGACTTCATTATGAATAGCAGATACTCACTGGTTCTCTTTTTCCTCTTGCAGGAAGGAATGCCCATTTTATTGTTTTTGCAATGCCAAATTATCTTGATGCACAGGCACTGCCCAAAATAGCATGCTAGTAAATATGGCATGAGGGTCATTGGCATTCTCAGTACATTCCAATGTAACAGCACAGCATAAAGTTTTATCTGTATTATTATAAAGGACACAGACTCAGTTTTATTGAAAAGGCTTTGTGAAGCATGGCATGATTATAGGAAACATGAACTTTACTAGACTTTCCACATGATTTTAAAGTGTGCTGGCTCTTTAATATAAATACAGCATCTAATTAATGACTAAAAATGGCTTCTATATTCCTATGTAATGTTCGTCTTTATGCATCTCTCTTAAGTTTCTATTTTGCTGTGAGTACTATAGATGTTTCAGTCAATGGTGAACTTCAAAAAGGATATTAGGGCTTCTCATGGTAGTATCATATCCATCATGCTCTTACATTAAAAACCATGCAAGTATCTAAAAAGCACAACCACCCACATGACAAGCAAAGGACAATGGCAGAGGCTTCAGAGCATCTTTCCAGCAGCAAATAACACAAACAAAACTTCTATGTTAATAATGGAAAAATTTATTTACTTAGAAATATAATCAAAACAGCATATTCTTAAATACAAATTACAAAAAGGGGCTGGTTTAACTAGGTAATAAAATGAAACATTCTAGTGCAAGTGTATTCACAATTTTTCACAACTGATAATTGATAAATTTTCATGATGATGAATAAATAAAAACATAACTAAAAAAATCAATATATCTTTCATTAACCCTTTAGGTAACTAATCTACAGCAAATAAATCAGAAGAAAAAAGATAAAAAATCCAAAGACATTTTTCACAAACATCTGACTTCTCAAAGCATAGTCCAGATCTCAAAACCACATAGATTTAATCTCCCTCTGATAAGAAATTAATGTGAGTCAAATTCACTATAAAGACATCAAAATCAAGGTGGAACTGAAAATAACGGCAATTAAATGCAGTATTCCTCATTAGAACAATTAAAAACATTTTCCCTCCAGGGATTAAAAGAATTGTTTTCCAGTTAGGAGGATGGGTATTGGTGGCATAAAGGGTGAGATGGGGTACAAACAAATGGGCAGATAAACAATTAATTAGGAAAGTCAATTTAAGGAGGATGAACATTAAGATTGCTGAAAAGCACCATAACATAATCAGTTTTTTTTCCCAGTTACTTAGAGAGCAATGTGTAAATTTACCTCTTCCCTTGTTGCTTAGTTATGAAAAGAAATGTTCATTATTCAACCCACTTCTCTGAAGAGGAAATATGAATGCACTACGATAAATATGATTATAGATTTATATTAACAATATACAGATTTCAAAATTGCCTAAAGAGACCTGATTTTGAACTGGGTGTTTTAGGTGGTAAACTATGGAAATGTCAACTTTGATTTGAGCTAACAAAAAGGAATTTAGAGGATGGATAAGCTCCAGGACCTTTGAATTAAATGAAAGACCAGAACACTCCACAGAATGTCTGCAATAACAGTCTCTACAGAAAATTATGAGGAACTACATAAATCCACCCTCTTCCTCTTCACACAGCCTCATTAAAGCTGTACTGACTCTCTGGGCAGCTATAATTCTGCTGACTGATACCCTGGAATCACCCTGTCAATACCCAGTGGTGTGCTGCCTCTCCAACTATTTCTGCCCCTAATATTCCTCTCTTTGATGGGATTTGCTGACCTTTAATCTGATGCTAGTTTACTCTCATCACTGAAGTGTAAGTCGGAGAGCAATAAAACGGCAACCTCACTGATTCAAAAGGGAGAGCTAAAGCCTGCTAACTGTGAATCTAACCTTTCATAATGGCTCGCTCTTAAAGGAGGAAGCATGAAGTGGAAGGCAGCTAAAACAAACAATGTGTAATGCTGAACACAAGATTTATTAGAATCCCATTTTGCATGGGTATTACAAGAGGACACTGGGGCTGTAAACAAGAGATACACAAATATTTGCAAGAGAGACCAAAATCCTGGTCAGAACATCCTTCCATATCAATATAAATCTTCAACAAGAGCTGTGCTATAGGAAATCAAGCAAGGTTAGATGAATGGAAAAATCTGGGATGACTCCAGGTGGATGTAAACAACACTGGAGTAATAAAACCATCATTAAAAATAAGATGTTTTTCTCTGATGAAGTATGAGACTATAATGACTGGAAACCAAAAACGTACATTCAAAATGGGTCCTAGGGAAATCAAAGAGTATGTGAAAATTAAATGCTTCCAAATAATTTTTAGTATAATATCAAAGGTAGGTTAATAATAAGACCTCACATTTATTGAGCGCTTTCTATGCGCTAGGCACTACTCAAAGTACTTTACCTGTATTAACTAATCATCCCAACACCCCTAAGAGGTAGGTACTATTATTAAGCCCATTTTAATTATCATGAAACTGAGGTACACCACTGTTAGATCCATTGCTCATGGTCACATAGCTAGAAGGTGAAAAAGCTAGGATTGGATGCAGGACAGTCTGGCTTCATGGTCTGAACTAACTCTTTACCACCTCTTATACATATTATGTTAAAAGAATCTAAAAGAGTAACTGCCTTACAGAAACATTCATTTCTATTTTATTTTTGTATTTTTAAGAGTTGGTTTTGGGTCATTTAAAAAACATCCTCACAAGACCCTCAGTAAATTTGAGAACTCTCATTCGTTAACTAACTTCTTTTGTTTAATATGAAACAATGATTTTGAAGACATAAAAATAAGAAATACCATTGTACGAATAACATCGTATTCTATAATTTTGTATTTCTCTGAATTAGTCTCTTGAGGATTATCATCAGGTGTATTTTCCGAAAATACTGACAATTAGAAAGAAGTGGGCAATCACTAATTCAAAAGTTAAAATAATAAAATTCAAATATTTGACATTTTCAAAGTGTCAAGCTACACTGATGCAAAGGACAACAAATATATAATGCCATGCTCTCACAAACAGCAACAAATTCTGGCCTCTGTTGTAAATGATTTGAAATTGTCATTGAGTTTTTTGTTTTTATGTCTGGTCTCTTGAGATTTCAACTATTTGACCAACTAAACTTGAAGGGCTATAACTGAATCACATGTGTATATATAGATTAGTTTAGTATCAACTAGTAGTCCTAATCAAACAAGGCCACTTTTCACCTGCTTACACAAAGACTGAGTGTGAGTGTCTTTCATTTTAAATGAAGCTGGTAAACAAAAAAAGAAAGATCTTTCAGGCTGCAAAACACATGAATCTATATAAAATATACACTAAATGCCAGAGCGTAAACAAAGCAGAAGTTATTGCATAACAAATCTCTTTCAATCCTCTTGGGGAAAACAGAGTCTGACAGTATTGGGTTCTAACAGGTGCAGATAGCAGAAGAATTACTTATTCATTCTACCAGAAAGAAAAAGAATAATAAAAAGCATAATTTAATTTATAATTTATGTGTACAAGTGTTATTTTTAAGAGTTACAGTCTGCTTTGCAGATAACTTGGTCTAGTTCAAGTTGACATGCTGCATCACAGAACAAGCCTGAAGGGTCTTCACAACATGTACAATAATTAACACGTCATTAACACATTAACTAATATACATTCAACATCATCAATGTTAATAGCATAATAATTAACTTATTGTACATAGCACATAGCACCCCCTGGCACTTTTCAAAATAAATTTGGAAGTGCATACTTTCAAATATTTTAAAAGGTAGCTATTCATATTGAAATATTTTCATCGATAAACATTTTTATATTTGTATTGCACGTGTTTTAAATGAGGCATATTTAGTGATACGACAAATTAAATCTGTATCTGATTCAAGCTGTACTGGTACAAAAATACAAAGAACAAAGACAAGCCTTACTCTGTGAAAGAACTAGTAATACATTAAAAATTTAATACTTGGCAGGTCAAATCTGGATACTCTCTGCTGAAGACAACCAATATTAATGAATCAGACTACAGAGTCATTGTCTAGGATCCCAAAGGAAACAATAATGCAAGTACAACAAATTCTTCTTGAAAGAGAAATCCTGCAAAACTACTTAACAGAATAACACTGGTCAATGCTCTAATCATAAATTTGTTAAACCTTATACAATGTTTTCAAATATGCATGCAATCCAGGTCCAGCTTTAACCAAAAATTCAGTCTAATTTTATTTTTCAGTTTAGGTTCTTGGAGTAAACATCTCTGCATAAATATTTGCCTCGCTGCTAGCCCCTCTGCATATAAGAAACCATCATTTCTCTTAAAAAAAAAAAAAAAAAACCACAAGTTCTGTTTTATTTCCACAATAGGTATCTAAAATATATATTTTAAAAAAAGCAGCTTCTTCAAGAAACAGAAGATTTGGGTTTCTCTAACAAAGAAGGTGACACAATTAAAAGAAAAGCAAAGAAAAGACAACACTGGGTGTCACGGTCTAGGCAAGGTCCTGTCAGATCAGGTAGCTACTTTTCACACTTGATCTGGAGAACTCTGAGAACTGACAAGAAAAGAATGTAGAAGGATGAGACAACTAAAATAAACACAGTATAAACAGTCCACCAGGTGGATTCAAATTGATAACTACCTGGTTTTTTGTTGTTGTTGTTGTTGTTTGTAACATTCTTTGAAACTGTTACTGGAAGTAAGACCCTCTGGAAAACATGTAACTGATTAGCTGGTTCAATTAACTACAGGACACCCACTATGTTTCAAGCCAAATTATCTTCCTTTATATTCTTTTCAGCTCAATCTCCTTTTACTTATGCTCTCAGTCAACAAACCTTTACTGACTACCCACTATATGCACAGTACTATACTGAAACCTATACATATATAGCTGTTCAGAAGAAACTATTGATCACAACAAAGTCTTAGTAACTTCAGGCTCCATTAAGAAAGTTTTTTCAGAAATACAATTTTGAAGTAGAATTGTTATATATTTTAAATCAACTAATATATTATCTACTAAGATTATTGTTTAAAAATACCTATACTCATTCAGTTTTTCATATAGCCAAGAAACTCAGATACACAGTTGAATGCTAGATAATAATCTATAAATGGCCTATAAGTAAAAAGCATTTATTTTAAAACATGAAATTTATCATTATCTTTATTCAAATCACTTTTGTTACCAGCCCCCTTTGAGCTCCCTGGCATTACTGATGGAAGCAGGTAGATATCACATTAACTTGAAATAAGAAAACTAATGGAAATATTAACTTACAAAAAGGTGTGCTAAATTAAATTTTCTTCCAGTTTTCAAATTCTGTAATTCTCAGATAGTGTCAAATAACCTTTAAAAACTATATAAACTTCGGCTGGGCGCGGTGGCTCAAGCCTGTAATCCCAGCACTTTGGAAGGCCGAGACGGGCGGATCACGAGGTCAGGAGATCGAGACCATCCTGGCTAACATGGTGAAACCCCGTCTCTACTAAAAAAAATACAAAAAACTAGCCGGGCGAGGTGGCGGGCGCCTGTAGTCCCAGCTACTCGGGAGGCTGGGGCAGGAGAATGGCGTGAACCCGGGAGGCGGAACTTGCAGTGAGCTGAGATCCGGCCACTGCACTCCAGCCTGGGCGACAGAGCGAGACTCCGTCTCAAAAAAAAAAAAAAAAAACTATATAAACTTCTAAAAGGTATTTGAAACTATTTTTTAGAGAAGATTTGAGGATTCTCACTTGGCATCTATAATACTAACAGTTGTCTTATATTTTATTAGAGAGAGAATAAATTATGATTTAATCATTGAACAACAAAGTATCTCCCTATGTTTTGGCCTATGGGATGAACCTGAAAGCAGAAGACCCCCACATTTAAGCTTTTGGTTTCCAGGTATTACACTGAAAACAATGGCCAGTTATCTGATAAAATACATTCCACATTCAGCACATTGCTTGGTGGATGTGTCTCTGTTTAAAAGGTATCAAGTCATATTTTGGGACTTAGTATTATGATATAAATAATACCACGCAACTAGGACAAAACTCATTTGCTTTCACTACATCTCTTTGTGGTTTGTTTGGGTGTAAAGCTACCTGCCTGTAGAGGCTACACTGTGAATGAGCTGAATGTCAGCAGTTTATCCTAGGGTCATCTGCACTACATACAATTATGCTGGGGTCACCTCGGTTACATAGGAAGCCTGAAGTTTTAAACTGTCATTAGAATATTGCGGCCTGATTTTAACAATACAGCAGTGCTTCTAATGATCTTAAAGGTAATTCACTATTCAGACCCCAAGCAAAAGATGCAAATGTAGCACTGAAAGCTCCTTATTAAATACCCACAGGCTACATCTCTGTACAATAAGTGGTCCAGGTCTTTTTAGAACATACTAATTAGATGAACAGAGAATCAGAAAAATGCAAAACCAGGTCATGCAGCAAAAAATGGTGAAGTGTTAAAAAAAAAAAAAAAAAAGGCGGGGTGTGGGGGGGAGGGGTGTTTAAGAATGAGAAAGGCATACCAAATAATTCCATCCTATCATTATTAAAAAATTATCTACAATAAGAAGGCAAAATAAATCACGTCAGGTCACTATTTGACTCACCCAAATTAGGGTGGATATTACTATTAAAGTTAAGTTTTAAGTTTATTGTCAGAGATATGCTTAACTGATGATACAATACTATGAATAATACATTAAGCAAAAGCCCAATTTAAAATTAAATTTGCCTTGGGTTATCTGCCATTACTATAAACATTCAGAATTATTCTGGTTTATAAATGAAAGCCAATATCAAGAAAATACTTTTGGGGGGGCTCTTCTCTTTAATAGTTATGTATACAGAGTTGCTAAACCAATATCAACACAGTTTTACAAAAAATAATGCCTCCAATTCTCAATTACTTCTAGACAAGCACATATAGATTTAGTAGGAAATATTACCTTTGTCACTTAAGATGTACCAAAATTCAAAAAATTTATTTTCACATGAAGTGTTTGGACAAATTGTCTTTCCTTTTTAAAAATGAAGACTCCTCGTTCTAATCCTAACTTTGCAGAAACTGCAGAGTGAAGGAGAGTCTATATTATGTTCTGGCAAATGAGGCATTCAAATCTTCGCCAGCTGACCAAAAGGCTGTAAGACTATCAACTGCATTTTGAAGCTGTCTGATTTGTGCTCTACTCCCCTCTCTTCATGTACCTACCCTCTGACAACAACCTCCCCTGCCTGTGGGTGAGCTCGCTCTCTCTCTCCCCCCCACCCACCTCCATCATCTAAAGAATGTGAAGTACACAATAAGGGAGAAAACAAACTAGGCATATGACATAAAAGCCTATCATCTCATAAGTTTTTTGGAAAACAATTAGCTTCCTTAGAAGCATTGCAGCAGCATTCCTTTCAACACCATAGATGTTTCTTTTACCAAATGACTTATTGGAGAAAAATATCTCTTGATGTCAAAATGAGTTTCTGAGAGTTGTTTTTGTTTTCATACTCATCAGTTCCAAATTCAATCATTTCTATTTTATTACTTGTGTGTTCTTCCAAAAGATTTAATGTTTTGCATAAATTTAGCCATCTAGTTTAAACAATAAATTTGTACTCATTTAAAAAATTGTACTTACATGCTTTAAACAACTTTAACATTCAATATAAAATAACTGTAATAAAAACAATCATGAATATCCAAAAGAATGTACTATATCAATCTGCTACAACTTGAATTTATAAAATAGAGCAGTAGACTAGAGGTTCAGCATTCTGTATCTTCACTTTGTATCTGCTCTGTTATTTGGTTGTACAGCCTTGGGCAAGTCATGCCACCCCTGAGTCTAATTTCCCTCATCTATCAAATGAGATGACTGAGCTAGATGTTCCATAGGTTCCTGAACCAGTTCAGAATTTAGTCAGGACTCTCTGACATTATAACTACAAACTATAATAAGTGGCCTAATGATTCTGAAATGGGCCCTAAAATTCAAAAGGCCCTTAAGCTTTCTTTTACTATTTTTTCAGAAGATGGGGTCCTGCTACATTGCCCAGGCTGAACACCAAAAACGTATTTTATTTACTCCCTAAAGCAAATGGGACTCATTATTACACTAAATTCCCTAAAACACAGGGTGTATCACAATCCAAAGGACACTGTGAAAATTTCTGGGAAAAGTTTGCTCTTCTATCAGAATCAGGCTCTGCTAGGGAAGAGAGGTAGAGGTGGGGAGAGGTTGGGAGACAGTAACCTTACTGGTGAGAATAGTAGCTTCCAACTGATAAATTTTATTCTAAAAGTGCAAAAACCACTGTTTCATGAGCTCAAATCTGTTTTTTCTAGCTAAGAGACCACAAGTCCAAAGAACTAAAAGGCAAGCAGGAACTTCATTATCAATTCCATCATAATTATTTACTGTTGACTTGAGGCTCAAGTTAGAATTCTTATGTATAGATTACTGTATTTAAATGGCCATATCTGTTAAAGAAGGATGTATTTTGTAGTATATTGGGTAATTCTTCAATTACAGTAAGTCACATTAATATCTTAATTATTGGCTGGGCGCGGTGGCTCAAGCCTGTAATCCCAGCACTTTGGGAGGCCGAGACGGGTGGATCACGAGGTCAGGAGATAGAGACCATCCTGGCTAACATGGTGAAACCCCGTCTCTACTAAAAAATACAAAAAACTAGCTGGGTGAGGTGGCAGGCGCCTGTAGTCCCAGCTACTCGGGAGGCTGAGGCAGGAGAATGGCGTGAACCTGGGAGGTGGAGCTTGCAGTGAGCTGAGATCCGGCCACGGCACTCCAGCCTGGGCAACAGAGCAAGACTCCGTCTCAAAAAAAAAAAAATCTTAATTATTATAAGAATGACTAAGTGAAATAAGTATACTTTAAATTTTATTAAAACACTCAGTCCTTAATTAGGGCTTAGTTAAGTTGGCTAGTGGTAAATACATATTCATGTAGTTTAAGATCTTTACAGGATGCTATGCGAATGATAATTCTGGCCATGTCTAATACAGAGTAAACATGCACTTCTATGGAAAACTCCCATAAACTTTGATGCTGTTTCTTACTGCAATCTAATACGTTTAAATCAGTTGCCCTCAAATAGCAGTTTTCCCTATATAAACTAGAAGTACAATAAATTTTAGTATGTGGTTTTTTTAGACGTGAATACATTTTGCTGGTATGTGTGACATTTTAGAATGGTTTAGTCTTCTAACTAATTTGTTGAGAATGATGCAAATATTTTAAAGAAAAATTGTAAGTAACATTGACTAGAATGAAATAATAGTGATAATTCTGAGAATCCAGAAAAAGCTTCATCAGTTCACACTCAGATCATTTGCCAATCCAAAATGTACTCTATTTTTTCTGGTACTCTTAATAAGTTCTTCAGTTTGATTGGATGGCATAACAAGCAAACTATCTTATGAATGTTTTTTGCCCTCAAGAAGCTATTCTAAATGAATGAGTCTTCCACAAATTAATGAATTCATATTTTAAGATGCATTTGCAAAATGTCTTATCATTCCAATGCTAATCTGCAACCTAGTTAAGAAATGTTAGCCTAACAGGGAAAAAATTCTAATGTGAATGAATGTCATGTTTGCACAGAAAAGAAAAAAAAAAGACATGCAAATATAAAGCCCATATGTACTGGCTTTGACAAGACACTGTATTTAAGTGATTTTATTATGCATATTATTTCCAAAAGTCAACAGCATTTAGATATATATTTAACTATTGAAACCTTTTAAACAATGATTAAATTTTAAAAATCACATTAAATTACATGTAATTTCTTGAAATCAATTATAGAGGAACAGGAAAGGAAACAGTTAATATACTAATTACAGTAATTAAGAGTTGCCAATTTAATTATAGCTGGGATATGAATGCTCTAACATTTGTTAGAGTGTAAAAAACAAACCTTTAATGCAGAGACTTTGTTCACAAACATCTAACAGAGACCTCCTCTACCTCACTCTGCTTCTCTGCTGACACAACAGCAATGGGTTCAGATTGAAGAACTTGTCAGCAATCAGGCAGGAGGAGGCTAATTAGCTTGCAGGTTAATGAGTGTGATGGCTCTTGACAGCATTTTGTTACAGCCTCTTCTGTATTTAAACAATAAATGATTACTTATATACAGTTGAGACATCCTAACCATAGTAGCCAAACACACATTTAGTTTTACAAGTATCAAATCAATTCTTTTGTTTCTATATCAAAAAAATAAAATTTGCATTAGTTACAACTCTATCACATTATCACAATATGCTGGAAGGAAAATGGGCATTTTTAAAAAGGCAATAAATATACTTTATGTAGAGGTATGCCCTTTGAGTTGAAAATTTCCATTGTAAGGATGCCTGGTAGGCAACATAATTGGGCTGCTGAATGATAATTTAAATATGGCAGCTTTTTTGAAATGTGCAAGAACTTTCCCTTAAAAAAATTCAAGGAAGATTTTTGTCTTAATTTTTTTATTCTAGGTTTCTCTCTGTGAAATAGGTACACAAGGCACACACAGAGGAATCTCTCTGCTTACCTTGTCGGTTACTAGGGATTTGAAAACAGGTGGTGAATTAAGGAAATAGCTCTATTGAGAGATTAACCCATTTCATCAGCCAGTGGAGAAGGAAATAAGAACATTTTTACAGCATCTCTATAATCCATATATTTAGTGGTAACAGAAATGCCTTAATAAAAGCACTAAGAAAGGGAATAAGTGAGTATTTTGCAGCAGTTTGATTTACTTTGTAAAGTAGCAAGCATTAAAATCTAAGTAGTGTGATTTTTATTTACATGAGAGGAAAATGATATGTGTCCAGGAAAACCTTATCTGAGAATTAAACTGAACTTTAAGTGCATAATATCAAGGGAAGGTTATTTCAATTTAATATTCAGAGTTCCCTAGAAATTTGAACACAGACATGGAAGAAACACCTGCTGAGATTCACAGTGCTTTCTAAATTATTTTGTATGCATGAAAATATTATTTGTGTATGTTCTTACTGCTGTATGATGAACATTTGAATAAAATAGAAAAGTAATAAAATTTCAAATAAGTACAGCTCTAATGCTCTTCTTTTTATGTTTAAGAATAAAAAGTATTATATCTATCACAATTATGGTAGCCAATAAATAACTTACATCAAAAAGCTTTAGTAGACCTGGACAGATTTAGTGGATGAAAAAGGAAACTAGTATAAAAACCAAAAGTTTGTTGTAGAGCAAAAAGCTCCAGGTGTACTGAGTGCCTACAATTTCCAAGGGGTGAAAGAAAATGCAAGTTTAAATTCTGTGGTAGTTTGTCACTTTCTTTGGGTTATTTGGAATAATAAATCCTTAGGGTCAAAATACCAATACTTTAAATTTTTTACATCAACTGTGTGCTACTTACACATCTGAATCCTGTAAACAGTATATATAAATAGTGTGTGAAAATAGGTTTCTCTATTATGTGTACATTCTTAAATAACATAGTATTAATTAGCTTACAGGTATGTCTTATCACACATACATGCAGCCTACTGCACATTTTATCATTTATATCCTTAAGCCAGTTAACACAAATCTGTAAGCCCCAAAGTTCACAATGCTGTGCCAAATCTAGGTGGATGTATAAATACAAACTTTTCTTAAGTTCTAACACAATTAAATTTTAGAGAATCAAACTTTTCTCTGAATTATATGATGAATCCCAACCAAGTGACTTTTTTGAGAAGACTGACACCTACCCAAAATCACGACCCGTTCTGCCTTTAAATGAGAATATTCCTCAGTCTGAAAAATTATTTATAGAGATTTTTTACTACCCTTGTATACTGCAATGTTATTTCCTTTCCCACACACTAGCAAAGTCCATTTTCACAACTGCTATAAAGCGGCATGTTCACAGCTAGTAAAACAACTCAATAAATAGCCTCACGAAGCTATAGCTGTCTCATATCCTTTCCTCAATAAAAACAGAGGTGAACTGCTTATTTTCAGCAGCACACTATAAGAAGACAGAAGCATTATGACTGCTCATACATTCTGACTATCATTTGCCACAAGCTATATCTGTCAGCATTAAATAAAGCTGCATTATAAATGTAAACAAAACACCCACATCTACAAAATGAGCTGTCCGCCATGGCTGTAGGCATGAATTGAACCCGCTTATTGACTCAGGTTGCTCTTTTTATTTATTCTTCTACAAAGACATGCATTTACTTTACCCTACAAGCACACTAGGTTTCAGAAAAACAACTAGTCTTGTACTAAAGCAAAAAAAAAAGGCACATGTTAACAAATGCATATCTTAATAGGAATAACATTATGTGGGCAAACAGAGACCAACTGTTAAAAAATGGATTTATTTTAAAAGGTTATCCTAGATCAAAACACTAAATCATAAATAATCTATCGACTCAGTTCTCTAAGTATATATTTATAAACTGCAACAAAGTAATTTACTGTAGAAAACAACAGAATTTATTTTCAAATATTTAATGGAAGTGAGTATTTAATGAATGATGTTCACACAGTTGTCCCACCCTCCATGGCTTGGGTATCCACTGACAAAGTAAATAAGCGAATATTCAGGATATCCAATCACGCAGGGTATAAAATTAATTCAAGCTGCCAACAAAAAATAGTTTCTGTAAAAAATGAATATACCATTTGCAAAATGTCTTTTGTACTTTTTCAAGTGTTTTATGCTTTGTGCAACTCTGTGTAGCCATGGTGATATACAATATAAACAGGTTAACAAAAACTGTGAGCTTAAAAACATTTTGCCAGCTTTACTTTTTTTTTAATCTGAGGAGTTAATAGATCACTCTGAACCTACTGCAGTAAGTTTGTATCTCACTTAGAATGTTTTGAAAAAGTAAGGAGGAGGCCCTTTCTCTTTATTATTGTTCTATGATAGGCCATAATGCTAGGGGAGTGCACATCTGAAATACAGATACAACTGGATTCCTAAGCGTGAATATTCTAACAGATGTGCTGCACATCAAGATTTTAGTCTATTTTCAGGCTTATTCTGAAAAGGACTGTCATCATGCCAAATCATGACAAATGAAGTTATGTTCTGAAGACATTCATTACAGACAGAGAGCCAGAGTATACATATAAGCCACCAACGCACATGCATTACAATAAAAATGAAATACAGCATTCTTTCAAACAACCACATGGGGCTCTTCTGTGTATTTGATCAAATAATTTCTCAATTAGTTTTCTCCACTAAACACTGATTGCTTTGGTCTCGTGTAGGCAGAGCCATAGAACCTGATTAAAAATAAGCCTGGACAGCCAGAAGCCACTGGATAGATTTCCAGATGACAGAAGATCTGAAGATATGCAGAGACCAAGTACTCCAAAGAGTTTAGTCTTTATTCATCACCTGTTGAGCAACTCAAGAACCCCTAAGAGGTCTGAAAGTTTATACCTTTGTCTCTAAGTGCAAAAGAATCCACAGATTAAAGTCTCAATTTTAAAAGCAAAAGCAAAATGCAACAGTTAAAATATTAACATATACTGTCACAACTTATTCTTTTTTTTTTTTTTTTTTTTTGAGACGGAGTCTCGCTCTGTCGCCCAGGCTGGAGTGCAGTGGCCGGATCTCAGCTCACTGCAAGCCCCGCCTCCCAGGTTTACGCCATTCTCCTGCCTCAGCCTCCCGAGTAGCTGGGATTACAGGCGCTCGCCACCTTGCCCGGCTCATTTTTTGTATTTTTTAGTAGAGACGGGGTTTCACTGTGTTAGCCAGGATGGTCTCGATCTCCTGACCTCGTGATCCGCCCGTCTCGGCCTCCCAAAGTGCTAGGATTACAGGCTTGAGCCACCGCGCCCGGCCCACAACTTATTCTTATGTAGGGCATCATTCCCTATGAAAGGGAAAGCATAAATGTTCTTCTGCTTCTCACTATTGGCATAGATTGATATTAATTATTACTGCTTTTCCTTTCTAAAATAAGCTTGTTAACAAGAAGTACAGGATTGCTTACAGCTGCTATCCATTGGGTAGGTTGCATCATTGTTTATGATGTTTACAGAAAAAAGGGAAATCAGTGCAAAGAAATAGTATGGAGTAATTAATGTATTGTAGTGTAGTAATTTCCACTTTCTACCTCCATTTAAATAAAATAAAGCTTTATAATGCTAGCGTAAATCAGGGGGAGCCACAGGGGAGCACAGCGAGGCAAAGACATTAAAGCCAAACCAAAGCCCTTCTTCACCCAAGCTACTATTATTATTACTTGTGCAAAGCAAATACTCAGCCTCCAACCCTAAATCATTTCAATTCCTATTTCCAAGTATAATTTAATCTTTTTCAGCGACACTTGATGCTTACTTCATCACAGCATAATGACAGATTAAAAAGTTGTTGAATTAAATATTAAAGAGGACTTCAGGCAGTTCTGCATTTTTAAGGAATAACACAGATTGGGGATGAAATGAGAAGCCCAAATGCATATTTTATACCAAAAGGAAAGAATACATATATTTTTCCTTCAGGCCACCTACTTTGTAATAAAACACAGGGCAGGTTTTTATTTAGTGCATAAAAATGTGAAATAGTATCATAAGCTTCATATCACTATAATCTGGCACCACAGAATGATGTCAAAGCTAATGATACCATGTAAGAATATGATTTTTTTGGTGAGTAGTTTATTTGAATATTTTTAAAATAAGTATATTCATAATTTATCACTTCTGCTTTCTGATTTTAAAAATTACCTTATTTTGGAAATTTATCTCAGAGATAAAAATCTCACAGATGATAGCATCAAAAGCAAACCATTATGTAAATGATATTATGATACAAACTGTTCTGAGTGGGTAGAAAGAAAGTTGATCCATAGTTGTAAATACAGTTCCAATTAAAATGGTGATTGAGGCCGGGAGTGGTGGCTCACACCTCTAATCCCAGTACTTTGGGAGGCCGTGGCGGGCAGATCACTTGAGGTCAGGAGTTCGAGATCAACCTGACCAACATAACAAAACCCCGTCTCTACTAAAAAAACATACAAAATTTAGCTGGGCATGGTATGCGCCTGTAATCCCAGCTACTCGGGAGGCTGAGGCAGGAGAATCACTTGAATCTGGGAGACGGAGGTTGCAGAGAGCCAATATCACACCAATGCACTCCAGTCTTGGGGACAGAGTGAGACTCCGTCTCAAAAAAATTAAAATAAAATAAAATAAAATAAAAATGAAATAAAATGCTGATTAAACTGGTAGGCCTAATTTTGGAAGCTCCCTTTACATATGGGTAAAATTAAAGATGAAATGCACATAATAGTAGTCCCTAAACTCTTAAATAGAATAGAAACAGAGTCAAAATACAAAATTCTGGGACTACAAACTTAGGATATGTATAGATAATGATACATAGATACACGTGGTTAAAATTCCAAGGGCTCATGGTTAAATGGCTAAATTTGGTATATGTTTTAAATTTTGTCATTTTTAAAGAACAGAGATGTTTTACCTAAGGCTTAAAAGAAAACAGACTTTCGAGTTTTTGTTTCATTGTGGGTTCAAGCAATGTAGTAAGAGAAAAAAATGAACTCTATAAACATTTTATTCTATTTGTGTAACATCAAATTGCAATCTTTTGTACATCCACACATTTTTACACAATGGCTGTAAGTACCTAAGTACCTTCTTCTCTGCTTTTTCATTTCATGTACCTGCTACCAACACTGCCTATTTGATTGAACCTCATGGAACTGCCATTTTCTAAGTCACAAATGGTCAGATACCAACCTCTAATGGTTCGGCATTCATTTTAGATAGTTGCATCTTTATATATTTCACTTGAGAAAATAAATGGTTATCTATAATAGTAAATCGTAAGTACTTAAAAGTGACTTTTAAAATATGTATTATATGGAAAGATCAATGTTTTCCTCATAGGCCAAGGAAACAAATGTCATTTGTTTTTGAAAATAGTTCATTTTTGGAGCAAGTGTACTGTACAAATGTCAGAAAAGAGTATTAAACATTTTAAAAGTAATACATGTTATCTATTTCATACATAGAACGAAAGA
Source organism: Colobus angolensis palliatus (assembly GCF_000951035.1). Taxonomy (NCBI): domain Eukaryota; kingdom Metazoa; phylum Chordata; class Mammalia; order Primates; family Cercopithecidae; genus Colobus; species Colobus angolensis. Next base: position 9,423,589 of record NW_012122931.1, read on the forward strand.
AAAAGATAAAGGTACTAGACTGGATTCTTCAGAAATTACGACTTTGGCTAGGATAGAGCTAAATGTCATCATGGTTGGCAACTACACATGGCCTTGAAAGGATGGCCTAGTTCCTTTTGGAAAAATTTTCAGTGTGATTGCTCCTGGCCAAATGTGACAGAATTTACTCATGAAATGCTGTGCACACAATCCTTTATTTTAAAGAAAAGCACAAAATATTACCATGGAATTGTTTTGTTAATCTAAAAAGGGGCAAGGCTTTTAAAATGTTCTTTTTTTAATCTTTTCAAATCTCAGTGCTCTGTTGTTCTGCTGGCTCAGATACTTGGCTAGTCATTCCCTGCAAACATACAATTCTAGTCCCACACAATTAGATGCACAGACTACATTGTAGAAATACTGCACAATAATCTTTGTGATATTCTTTAAAAGTACAAAAAGAATAGAGAAAGCACATTTATTCTCCCTACCATTCCCAATATTTCTTGACTAGAGCCAAGTCACTGGGGGTGGGATGGGGGAAGGCAGTGGCCACAACAGCAATTTTTCTATGGTGTCTGTATTTAAATCCTGGAAAGAGCAATAATTTTGGTTTTCTGGAATGTTTTCCAACCAGTAATAATGAGGTAATAATTTCCCATCACCTAGGACATAGTAGGTACTCAAAAAATGTTTGGACATTTAAATTCCCTGTGGAATTCCCTTTGGAATTCAGTCTCTCATTGAAAAACACAGTCATTAAGTTAGAAGACTTCAGAGTCAATTACGGTGGGAAAACCTCCCAGAAGATGTTTCATACTTATGGTGAAGGGTTATTTTTTTCCTCAACCACCATTGTTTTGGAGCTGGTTGGGAATTTTTTCCTATCTGTTGAAAATGTTCACATGGTGATTATGCAGTCGTCCTCTGAGAAACCGAAGTCGGCAGCAGCCCAGATGTTTGAAATCAAGAAAATGCATCCTCAACCGTTGCCAGGCCTCAAATCAAGTTTCTGCCTTAGACTGGAAAAGCACTAACTCTGGGACCACCGAGACGTTCTGACTCGCAGTGGGTGCTGACCACAGGGCCAAGGCCGGCGGCC
>NW_012122931.1:9424899-9444266 GCF_000951035.1 Colobus angolensis palliatus
GCCGCGGCGCGCCCCCGCCCCGCTGGCTGACAGCGAATTCTCACCGCCCTGACTGCATAATTAATGTAAATGGAGCAGCCTCCGTGTCATGTGCGGGCTCTTTGGGTTTACTTTTGTGCGACACTTACACAGGAATATTAACTAGAGAAAGCAGCATCACAACAGGGGTGGAAAATCAGCCTGTCAGGGACTCACTGCAAATGCCATGGAGAGCGGAGCGGCTTCAAGATTGTTTCATCAAGGTGATTGAGAACAAAAACTACTGAGGAAAGAAAATTCGAGCTTAAACTGAGCTCCCATACATCCATTATTTATCGCTCTAGATCCTTTAGGAACGAGATTTCTAACACATCTTTATGCAGAACTCGGGACTGGAGGAAAGGGGCGAGGCCGCTGCGTGTGTGCACTGCCAGGCGAGCCGTGGCTCGGCCGGTGCGTGTGCAAGCGTCCCTGCGCCCCACGTGTGCAGACGCCCTTCAACAGCCCACAGCCAGAGAGGGAAAGGCCCGGGCCAGGAGACACCTCTCCACGGGTCAGTGAGTTATTCCAAGAAACCACGGGGAATGTGGGCGATCCCACACTTAACTGAAATTAAGGCCTACGTTCCTGGGGATGATAAGAGCCTTGCAATAAGGTGCCTGGTGTATAGGGCTGTTATCCACTTCCAAATTACGTTAAGGCCATTTTATTGTAATATGTGGTCACTGACTTTTCCCTTTCATAACCTGCTGTGGGTGAGAATACCTAAAAGTCAAAATAAAGACTAAATTCCCAAAGCATATTTTACACCCAAAAATGTACATATTTGGAAAAAACATTTTCACTTCATACTCATAATCATCCAGAATATTCCATATTGGATGTGTCCTCTTTTCCAAAGGAGCTGAAAAGGTGACTTCCCAAATCTGAATGCAGCCTGACCTAAATTAGCACCCAATCCTGCTTACACTTTCCAGTCCAGACTAGTATATTGGCCTGCCATAAAAATTATTTTTAAAATTAAGAATTTATATATCAAATATAAACAGTTACTAGAATTCATTTAGACTAAAACAGGGCATTATAAATTTATGAACAAATTGCCAGTTTTGTTAATGCTGTTTTTATAATGAGTAAGGAAACAAGTCCAAAACTTTACTAATATTAAGTTTTTACACAATTTAGGAGAGGAAATACGTTAGAAAACAAACAGCCAAAAAAAAAAAAAAAAACAAATTCAACAAGAAAAAAAGACTATGGTTGCAAATTTTAACTCCAGAGTGTGTTTGGTGTTAAGGAACCAAAAAAAAGAAAAGAAAAGAAAAGGAAAGAAAGAAAAGAAATATCAAATCGTATCCCTCCCAAAAAATGTCATCAAGTGAGAGTGTCTGTTTCTGGTAAAGCATGTATGCTGCCTCTCTTCTACAGCAGAGTGACTTAATCCTGAATGTTCTCCAGGAATTCCTCCACACAAAGGGTCAATTGTATGCTACAGAATAACCTTACACATATTTGTCTACTGAATGATTGAGAGCTAAATCCATCTGCATGTCTTTACTGGCTTAATTAAATATAGGTACAATAACTGAAAATAATTCAGTACACTACACGACAGAACAGATCAAAATGGACATGCCGATCAAAAGGTTTACTTTAGACAGGAAGCAGCCCGTCAGACCATTATTACAAATTAAAGGTATTATATTCAAGTCATTTTTAATCTCTTAAAAATGAATAACCCACATTAAATCATTTTTCTCCACAGAGGTAACATTTCTTTTATGTCTAAATGCACATATTCCTCACCATGCTTCAGTTCTTTTACTAGTGGTAGACGTCTATCATGTACACCTATCATGTAAGTCAACATTTCTACCAAGTTTGGATTCCTCTCTCTTTACATGATATAACTGACTCATCACACATTTGCACTTAAAAAATGAGAATTCACAAGCTGATTATGCACAGTAATCTATCTCCTGAATCTCATTTTACTGCACTAAAATTCTTATTGGCATTTTGTAATTAATAACTTCTATATTAACAAATGCTGCTTTATGTCCAGACACCATGCTTGATAAATATGAGATAAATTTACCCTTACTTTCTAATAACAACTAAATTAGCTTTCTAATTCCAGAACTTTTTACTTTTAAGAACTTAAAATCTCATGTATATCAATTTTACTGTTTTTAAAAAGATACCAAATTAAGGATCAATACACAAAAAACAAAAACACACAGAAAAGTCCCTTGAGATACTCATGTGAAACCTGGAGCTCATTGATTTTGTTCTTGATAATATGTTGTTAAATTGGCAAACATGCTGACCTTGTGTGCAAAGGCAGAATCGTGCATACGCAACATAAAGTTAAAAAAAAAGCTTCAAAATGACTGTTTAAAACTGTAGGCTACAAAACCTTAAAATACAGACAAGCATTCCATAGTTTATTTTAAATTGGCAACCACAATTTAACAAGCTATTCTAACAAATGATTAGCATAGCATGTGCTTTTCTTTAGCCATCAATTATGACACAGGGTAATGCAGGGCACAACTTAAGTGTCAAATTACAATATGCTATACAAAACCACTTTGCAACACAGCTTTCTGTTTGCTTAGCAATTACTACAGAGCACACGGTTTTTCATGAAAGGAATTGGTCAGAACTGTTTATAAGAATTACCACAAATGTTTATATATTTATATTATAAAGAATTAGTTGACAATTTCATAAAATTTCTCTTCAACAATTTAATAAAATGGCCGGGTTATTTCTCTTGTGTTGGTTGAAAGCTGTGCATACAACCAAAATGGTCTGGGTTGTCTTCTTCTTAAAATGAGATTCATCTATGATATGTGACAAAAGTAGAAGAGTATTTTTCCAAGACCAAAGTATGAAAAGCCTTTTTACTAATTTGTCCACCAACAAAATTAAAAACTTTTATTATTTGAACTGCTGTATAGTGAAAATCTAAATTAGTGAAGTCTATAATCATTCTGAAGACAGAGTAATGTCTCTTTAAAATCTTCAATAAGGCAAACATGGATTTAAATGCAGAATAAAAAAATTTTTCAGAAATGTTCAAGTTGTAATTTTCACAGAGCAATCACTATCTGAAATACTTGATCTATCAGTGGTAAAAATGAATAAAGGTTATCTGTCTTAATTGTAGGACCATCCATTAATTCATAAAACTCTTATGTGAATAAATACTTAATGAGAAAAGGGAAAAAATACACAAAACAGTTTTTATGCTGGTTTTTTCCGTTCTGCTGCTGTCCTTTCTCCTGCATTTGCCTAAAGGCTCTCAGTAAATTACACTCCCAGTAAATGACTGTAATTTACCCGTTGAATTCCCTTGTTCAGGAAAAGCACAAAAACACATTCCAGCATTTCCACAGCTCAAATTTACCATTCGGGATGTCAAGAACAATCCATGGGCAGTAATTTGAAACTGTTTGAACCTTCAAATGAGGGAAATTAGAAATGTTTTGAGAGCTAAGATTTTCAGTGAGGAGATAAAAACCTGATAAAAATCTCTTAACTGTTCTGTTCCTTTCTTCCCCCTCCCATATCAGAGGCAGAGGCCTATATAAACTATTCCACAGTGGGTTTTGAGACAGTGCTATAGAATATAGCATTAACAATATAAGTCAAATTTACATTTTCTAGAATAGTTTTTAATGATAATACATAGTACATTAATGTCACACTAAATATTAAAAACATAGATCCTGCTATACACTTTTTAATCACAACTGTTTCCCCATGCACTATCTACCCATCATTCAAAATAACTTCCTCCAGTACAACTTACATGAGCAAAGTTGCAAGGACTCAGGGCCCCAGGGATACCTAGCAGTCACTATTAACATCATTTTTATAAACAAGAACAAATACTTTCTGTTTGGTTACATTTCAATACAGCGAAATCCCATGTACAAAGAAATGTAAACATTTACATGGGCCAAACTCGAATGGAATCATTTAATATTTTAATATTTATCACAGGCCAACATATAGAATAAACCAGCACAATCCCCAGTGTAAACACTTATTGCTGTAAAATACACACACACACACACACACACACACACACACACATCCCCTACAGTTAAGAACATTCAATAACCAAAACAGCCTATTTCACTGTGTCTAAAGGCAGGTTTTCATATGGCAAAATGGTTATAAATCCTCATTATCCTAAATAAAATTACAGCACTTTAAACATTTCCAGGGAGAACATTCTCTCTTCTAAACAACTACCTTCGCGAGTAATAGGAAGCAATATGGTTGCACTTGTGTCACAGTTGGAAGCCTTTTTAAACTGTCGCCCTGCTAGCAAACCGATTCTACATATTAAAATGAATGTGTTGCTTATTTCAAGGGGAAAAATCATTTATAAAATCAAGACCATTATTAGGATATCGTGACTTACTTCCTCTTTAAAGTGAACCAGAAGTACAGATGGGAATAATCTATATATGTACATATAACTTCACTCTCTACCAATTTGGTCTTACAAGAAAAGATATTCTTGAAAAAAGAGGCTTTGCATATTTAACATTTAATAACCTAAATAGCCTATTGCCCTAAATATTTATGATCACAAACCATAAAGGAAAAAAAAAACCTAAATTTCCTTTCTAGGACAAAAGGTGAAGTCATTACAAATATCTCCAACTAAATGACAGAACTTTATAAAAGCAATACTATGTATGTATTCTTATCTACTTTATCTGACAAATGTATCCTTTTCCCAAGAGTTGTGTTGGTATCAAGGAGCACCCTACTTATTATAATAGCTGTATGACTGTAACAGATTCATAATCTGGGTTACTTTAATAGTTGATCTAAGCTGAATTTGTGTGCCCAACTTCTTGTTGTACCCTGAAGTGCAAAGAGAAAAACGAATGATAAACATTATCATTCAATGGGTAAGTGTATTTCTCATGCTCAAATTTGTAATTAATTATGAAAATATACTGAAAGTCATAATGATACTTCTTTCTACGTGCTTTTATCTAGGTATACAATAGCCATATGATTTTTTTAATTCCCCATAGATGATGAAAGAAGTTATACATCCCCAAATAAAGGATCATAAACATCTCTTACAAGGTACTTACAGGGAAGTGCTGCTCGCTATGCAGTGGTTGCTTTGCTTGTTTATAAAATAGTCTTTTTAGATTCTTCAACACTAGCATTTGTTAGCATTTAGTGTGAATGATTTAAAATTTTTACAGTCTTAGTCTTTCCTACATTTGGAGTATGTAGTCAATGACTATTTCCTGTATAATGTGTACTACCCATTGCTTAACTGGGAAAGGCAACTAGTAATAAAGTAATTAACTCCTCAACCAAGAGAGTATAGGTTCTGTTGTTCTTGATTGAAATTTTCTCAATTTCTAGACAATCACATTATCTGCTTCATAATTGCAAACCTGGATGAATTGTTTCTAAAAGTTGCATCATGGCTCATGCCAATAGAACCTATGAATGCATAAAAGCTCCTGTTTCTAATGTCACTGTTATCAAGCCAAAAACAATTATACTCATTTGAGTTATGGCAACCAATAAACTTAGATAATCACCATATGCAACACAACATTTTGGCACTTGAACTTAAAACTCTTGTAGACAACTATAGATTGCTTCTAATGCAGAGCACTCTTGTCCTACCCAAGGCTGCCAATAGAAATGCCAAAGCTGCTGAATACTGCGCATCCTAGTAATGCTGTCAGTAAATGGCACATTCACACAGCCCCCAATCCTCTCTTCCCAGGCATGGTCTTCTCCAGCTGCAGCTTAATTTCCTGTGACTTGCCTAATTACTGTAATTAAGGATTAATTGCCATTAATTATTCACACATAAGCTCATCGCAAATCATGGGGTAAATGTCTTATGAAAGCTGCCATACAAGCCATGTATAAACACACTGGGATGCTTCAGGCAGGCGAATCTATCACTCAGCCCTCAAGCAAATCTCTGTGCTTCTCTTACAAAAACAGCTATAACTCTCAGAAACTCGACAGTCCTTTCAGGTAAGCATTAGGTTACAAAGCATGTTTTCCTGTGGAAGCCACAATGGTTTTATTAGTACTATAAATGCTGTTTTATCTTTCCAACTGCTATTTTTATGTTTCCATTTTTATTCTACAGTGCTCAGTTTAGGACAACCACTTGCTTCAAGGAGGAATGTTTGCAGTTGCTACTTTCCCCATCACAGTTTGAAATAGTTCCATGTGGTTTACAACATATGACCATGCAACCGGGATCAGCATGCCAAAAAAAAAAGTCAAGAGATCAGCTACGCAACTAGGATGGAAACCATTTGATTTTCAAAATTCACAATTTCTGTCCTTGGTGTAAAAAAGTCATAGAACATATTTAGTTGTTGCTAGGGTGTTCCTTATAAAGGTTACCAACTTGGCCACGAAAAAAAGTATCACTGACAAGAATGATTGAAAATGGCAAGAAAATAAAATAGCCTCGTATAGATTACTTTTGTATTAGTTAGGTTCACTGTTTTCATGACAGCATCTGGTATTTTCACAATTACAAAATACAGACATCATTTCTTTGCCAAGCTAGAAAAGAAACTGTTTAAGTATTTCTGATAGACCCTGAGCTGATGAGAGAACTTAAATTGATGAGAACTAGAAACTGTAAGCCTAACACCTTTTTCTAGTTATGTAAGTTTACCATGTTTGAATGTTTTAAAACACTAGAATTAATTTTAACACCAGAATAAACGATTGTATATATTAAAAGACTTAAACTACATCAACACTATGTATTATCGCTGCCCTAGGAAATTTAAATCTAAGTAGGCAGAATGTTATTCTAATTGTTATGTTAGTTCCTTCTGCAGCAAATTAATGTATGAAACATTTTCATTTTGGTACATGTTTCTGTGTCTTCAGTTAAACATTTATGTAAATGGACCTTCTGTCAGATTTCTAATGTTGCAAATACTTCTCTAAAACAGCAACTTTTCAAATACATCATTTAAGAGTTCTTTTCCCCATTTTCTGCAGTGCTTGAAATGGGGGTATATAGCGACTAAAATAATTTCAGTTTAAAACCTAAGTTTAAAATACACAGCTCGAATAACTAAAGACCGTATCTACATGCAGGCAAAATACCAACTAAGCTTACAGAGCCATGGGCTATCCAAAATGAAGAAACTCAATATATAACTTCTACCGTCTAATATCTAATTGACAACATCCAAGTCTTAAGATGAAAGAATAAACTACTTCATTCTTTGGTTCTAAATTCAATTCTAAATCTGCTGAAGTGTGCATGATTTCTGTAGTGATCACAGAGCATGTTTCCAGTAACCTATAGAGCCTTCTTTACAAATACCCAACCACTCACTTAAAAAACAGAATCAATGTTAAAGACCAGGCAGCTGAAACTACAAAATGAGAGAAGCAGCTCAGCTCTTATATATTTAACTTCTATTGCCCTCCCAAGTAATGAGAGATACACAAAGCCTGATAAAACTCTTCATTTGAGACACAAGTCTTTTTCTGTAACATTAGATTTCTAAAACTGAAATAATGTTTACAAAGTTCTAAACTTTTTCATTGCTGAATTACATCTGTAATCCAAAATTGCAGACTGGAATTTAGTAAAAATAAAAAAAAAATTTCCAGACAGGTTCTCCCTGTCCCCCATGCTGCAGTGCAGTGATCACAGCTCACTGCAGTCTGAAACTCCTGGGTTCAAGCAACCCTCCCACCTCATCCTCCATAGTAGCTAGGATTACCAGCATGAGCCACCACACCTGGCTATTTTTAAATTTTCATTTTATTTTTTATTATTTATTTATTTATTTGGCAGAGATGCAGTCTCATTATGCTGCCCAGGCTGGTCTCAAACTGCTGGCCTCAAATGATCTTCCTGTCTCAGCCTCCCCAAGTCTGCTGGGATTGCAGGCTGGGATTATAGGCATAAACCACTGCACCCAGCCCTTAGTAAATACTTAATGATAATGGATCCTCCCAAATCCACCCAATTGGCCTACTCCTCCCCGAAAAAACATTAGAGTAGGAAATTATTAAGGCTCTTAAGGATTTGTAAGTCTAGACTCAAATAAGGATTTCTATACATCTAAGTAATAATTTTAAAATTTGGCTTTGGGAGGCCAAGACAGGAGCATCACTTGAGGGCCAGGAGTTCCAAGATGCAGGAGCTACGGTTGTGCTACTGCTACACTCTAGCCTCCGACATAGCGCAAGACCCTGTCTCAATTTTTAATAATTAAAAATAATACTAATAATGATAATAAAATAGTAAAAAAGTAAAAATTTGGAAACTAAATCAACAGGGAGATTCACAAAAATTGATTCTGGTAGAAATGTATAATTATATTGCCAGTGATTATGTAAAACTAAATTAAATTGGTGATGAGTTTTTATTATTGTTTTTAAATTCTACCAAAAGTTCGGTACTTTAACTTAGCTGTCAATTTACAAACTAATTCCTATACTCCTATCCTACAGTCAGCAGCCAATGACACAGAGAGCTGTTAAAATCTACCATCCCAACACACAGCGTTACCATCAATGTCATCTAATTGATACTTCCCTATTTTTGTCACCTTGCCTTGATGCCAGCTGCCAAGCTCTGCCATGTCACTTTCCATTTATGGACTCCCAAGTCCCTTGATCTGGCTAATTAGGGTTTATGTGTTAATTGGAGTAAATACAAAGATGAGAGTCACAGGCACAAATTTCAAAGCACAGCCATAAATTGAGGAGCTGATAAGCAAGGAAAAGATGCCTTCATGAAACAAGTGTCAAGTTTATTTTATCACTGGGAAAGATCCAGAATTTCCTGTCAAAGTGCCACCCTTAAGTTTTGAAAAGACTTAATGAGAAAAACATTAACTAACACATTGAGAACATTGCTCTATAGCAGTAAAATGCACAATATACCTAAATGCAGTTCAAGAAAGCATAACTCTTTTTAAAAAAAAGATTCTATTCAATAAGACAGTTTTTTATTTCTACTTTATCGCACAAAAAATGTACACCTTGCTTTTAATTTTTAGTAAGAAAACCCTAAAAGAAAATCCAGCATTTGAAAATCATGACACAATATAAGTGCGAAAAATGATACTTTTATTAATATTTTGGATATACTAAAACTTTTTCTGCTAAAATATAACTGTTTGATTTTTAAATAATTACCACAAATTACAGCAAAAGATTTTTTGAATACTATACAGACTTAGGATACTACATTCCAGATGCCTATCTTAAATGTCACGTAAGACTGAAATTAATTTAGAAAAAGTATGATTTCTGTAGTAATCAGAGTGTTTCCAACACCCTCCAGAACCTTCTTTACAAGAACATTACTGTCAGCTGGAGACACTGCTATTTGTAGCATCAGGTGATGAAGAGAAAAGTCAGATAATTAATATTGAAAATAACTGGAAGTGCTAATAAAGTCTCTCTTTGCCATTTTGCTTAAGCGTAATGAGAGTGGCACTTTATCTGTTGCACTGGTATGCTTGTTATAGCGACCTGAAATTAGTTAACAATAATAATGACAGTTGAGCACAGTGGCTCACACCTGTAATCCCAACACTTTGGGAGGCCAACGCAGGTGGATCACGAGGTTAGGAGTTCAAGACCAGCCTGGCCAACATGGTGAAACCCCGTCTCTACTAAAAACACAAAAATTAGCTGGGCGTGGTGGTGGGCACCTGTAATCCCAGCTACTCAAGAGGCTGAGACAGGAGAATTGCTTGAACCCAGGAGGCAGAGAGTGCAGTGAGCCGAGGTCACACCACTGCACTTCCGCCTGGGCAACAGAGTGAGACTCTGTCTCAAAAATAATAATAATAATAATAATAATAATAGTAGTAGTAATAATAACAATAACAACAATGTCAACAATAGCTACTATTATTACTATTTACATTTTTATAGTTCTTTATAGCGTACAAAGAGCTTTTATGTATATTACCCGAAGTCTGGTAACTAACAGAAGTTAGGTAACAAAACATCTAAGGACTTTCCCAGAGAAAGTATTCAAACCATTTTCAGACTGATAATCATTTAGCTATGCCAGAACAACTCTATCTTCCAAAAGCATCCATGTAATAAAAGGTATTAAAAAATAAAAATAACTAGTGTTCACATCTATGTGGTGTTCCTCAAAATAATAGCTTAATATTGGTGAAACTGGTTCATCAATAATCCTCAATCTTCCCTTACCTTTCTTAACGTTCTTTTAATCAACAAAATGTGGTATTTATTCTTCTAATAATTTGTGATAACTTAGGTTCTACAATTTGAAGATTCTCCTGAAGTCAGCCTTATATTTCTGCTTTATGATTCTAACTGAGCACTTTCAACCCACTTGCCACAAGTTTGAAATTAATCAACTTTTTCAGCAAACAGAAAGGATTTTGGAATGAAAAAAGACCTTTCCTATGGGCTATCATATTAAAAGCAAACCTTATGTGTTCATATACCTTCTGATAAAGAATAGCATGTCTTTGGCTGGGCATGGTGGCTCACGCCTGTAATTCCAGAACGTTGTGAGGCCGAGGTGGGCGGATCACGAGGTCAGGAGTTCAAGATCAGCCTGGCCAATATGGTGAAATCCCATCTCGACTAAAAAATACAAAAATTAGCCAGGCATGGTGGAGTGCGCCTGCAGTCCCAGCTACTCAGGAGGCTGAGGCAGGAGAATCACTTAAACCCAGGAGGCGGAGGTTGCAGTGAGCTGAGTGAGCTGAGATTGCGCCACTGCACTCCAGCCTGGGCGACAGAATGAGACTCCATCTCAAAAAAAAAAAAAAAAAAATGGCATGTCTTTGTAAAAGCAACATTCATTGGAAAAGTTTTGACAGCAGTGCTTAAGATTTCTGAAATATGAAAAATACACACATAATTTCATTTAACTCCTTCCATGGGAAAAAAAAATCACTCACTTCTAGTGATGTCATCACTCAAAAGATATATACAAAAAAAAATACTTCAAGTTCCTACATAAGAAGGTGAAAATATCACATAAAAACATCTGAGACCCACATCACCTCTTATATCACTAACAACTTTGTACAACTTTTTAAACAAAACTATCCTGTAACTTAGTGTGAGGTTTTAACTGAAAACCAAGCTAATTCCTACAAATTAACAGATGTCCCTGAGAAACAGTAAGAAACAAAGAAATGCATATGTGAACATCATCAGCATCCAAATGAGTTTATTGTAAGACTCTTTAAAGCACATCTGATCTTGGCTCCAGCCCGTAGTCTACCTTTCAACTTGCAAATGACAGTGTCACCAAACACTGTCCTTCCATCAATCAAGCTGGGTCATGAATATACAAAAGGCAGCAGAGAGGCTGGCTACCTCCTGCAGTTCAACTTGGCCTAATTATCTAGGCCTTTCTTTTGGTTACAGTCTGAAGGGTATACACCCAGTCAGCTGCTGGGCAGCCGGAGGCCTAATCAAGAGAGGTTATGCATACTGACCCTTATATGGACATCCAATGCAAGTTAAATGTGAGCACCAAATGTCATCTTTCTTATTCATCATTATGAAATTTCCCTCCCCTTTCGAAATACCAATCTGCTGCCATTTTCAGACACTCCTCTTACCCCCCTCCAAGCTGTCATTTCACTGTGCTTGCTGCCAGTTGAGTGAATTAGCATTCTAACTGATGTGCAGCTCTTCTCAGACAAATCCTTGAGCTGCGTTAACTAATGACTTCTCTCCAGAAAAAGGAACTGATAGTCAACCTTTGATAAAAGAGATTCCATTTCCACAAATCACAATTTACCATAATGGTGGCAAAATCAGTAAAGAGTTACTATGGTTGTATACTTTCCCTTGTGTTTTTTTCTCATTCCACTACCAAGAAACACCAACAAAACTGAATGGAATATAAAGCTGCTAACTACTCAGGTGCACTGGGTATATCATGGTGAACTCTAAGCAAAACAATTTAATAACCAAAGGATTGGTGGGGTTGGAAAGAAGGCAAAAGATTAAGACTAATTCTCATATCTCATCAAATTGAGGGTAAGTCTGGTAAGACGACAAACTGCCCCAATGCCCAGCACGTGACAGGTACTCAGTAATTGTTGATGTTGTTGATGATGATATTAACGAGGATACAGATGTCCAAATGTAAAGTAACAAGGGCCAGAAGTAGGACTATAATGTGGAACTGAAGACAGGTTCAGATTCTGAAAATGTTATGGAGCATGATATGTAAAGTGGAAGTAAGATGGGAATAAAAGACTATATTGATAACTTGGGAAAAGGGGGATAAAAAAAGATTATATTGTGATAAAAAATAGAATATATTAGTAAAGAGAAAACTGAGAAAAGGAGAGATTTTATGGGTTAAGCATATCTCTTAATTTCTCTGTTTTCACACACTTATGTAGCTCTTTGATATACACAACAAAGAGCTAATGCCATCTGGTGTAACAGAAGATACAACAATGATTTATAATGCCACAAGTCCTAGAAGAAGTACTAGAAAGCCATATCTAGCTGAAATTGCAAACCCAAATAGATTTGTCTAAAACAAGTGGGGTATGGGATGGAAATCCGAGGCTTATTTTATGATGAGAAAAGACTCTTTCATGGTTAGGGAGGGAAGGTTTTATTATTACGGTATTCTGATTTTTTGGTTTATGAAATCAATGTGCATTCATTCAACAAATGTTTCTTTAAAACCTTCTATATGCCAATCCCACAGGATCCATGTGTGCCTCTCAGGGAAGAGAAATTGTGCATGACATTGTTCCTGTCCTCAAGCTGTTTATAATCTCACTAGAAAGACATACACGTGCCAGGTGCGGTGGCTCACGCCTGTAATCCCAACACTTTGGGAGGTCAAGACGGGCAGATCACAAAGTCAGGAGTTCAAGACCAGCCTGGCCAATATGGTGAAACCCCGTCTCTACTAAAAAGACAAAAATTAGCTGGGTGTGGTGGCACACCAGCTACCTGGGAGGCTGAGGCAGGAGAATCACTTGAACCTGGGAGGCGGAGGTTGCAGTGAGCTGAGATCGCACCACCACACTCCAGCCTTCATCTCAAAAAAAAAAAAAAAAAAGACATACATACATATATAAAAAAGTAAGATACCACCACAAGATTTAAATGCAGCTGACCCTTAAACAACCCAGGGGTTAGGGGCACTAGCCCCTACACAGTCGAAAATCTGAGTATAACCTTTGACTCCCCAAAAACTTAACTTCTAATAGCCTACTGCAGACCAGAAGCCTTACTGATAACATAAATAGTCGATTAACATCTATTTTGTATGTTATATATATTATATACTGAGTTCTCCCAATAAAGTAACAGAAAATAAAATGTTATTAAGAAAATACTAAGGAAGAGAAAATATATTTACTGTTCATTTAGTGGAAGTAGATCATCACAAAGGTCTTCATCCTCATCTTCGCACTCAGTAGGCTGAAGGGGAGGAGGAGGAAGAGGAAAGGGGTTGGTCTTGCTGTCTCAAGAGTGGCAGAGGTGGAATGAAATCAGAGTATAAGTGGACCCACACAATTCAAATCTGTGTTGTTCAGGGGCCAATGATTAAAATCTATTTGTAACACAAACTAGAAAATAATATTGTTATATTATTTAATTCCATTCTTAAATAACTATCATTAAACACTACAAGTGGGAAATAAAAGCCAAATGAGTGATACAAAAAATAAGTTTTATGATTTAGAGGAGGAAGGTATCCTAAAGGAAGTACACAGCATATTAGTTAAAGGGGAGCCATAAAACATGATATACATGTAAAGCATACTACAGAAAATGACATGGGGAGTTTTTTGTATTGTTACTGAACTGTCAGGCAGAAATTAATCGTCCTTAAGGAAAGAAAGTAGACCAGTCTGACAAGGACAAAAGGACATCAGAGAGTGTGAGAAGTTAAGCCTTCTCTGAATCTTGAAACTTCTTAGATGCTTTTCTTCAAAATCCTATAAGCATGCATATCATTGTTTCTAATTTGTAACTATCACCAGCATCTGGTATATAGTTAGTATACAATAAATGGTGGCTGAATGAACAAAAGAATGAAAACTCAATTTATAAATAGCGAAAAATTCCAGGCTAGAGAGTTTGAACTTCATCCTACAGGTGGTGGGGAATAATTACATGTTTGAGTAGCATGACATAAGCAGTATCATAGGAAGCTATATTAGAAAAGCAAGGTGGTGGCGGAATGTCAGGAAGACTGAACCAAGAACTACAACCAAGAATTCTAGTTGGTAGGTTATCAGAATAATCATTTACTGAGTGCCACCCAAATGCCAATTTTTTCAAATCTCTGCACCCGTTCTCTTAAAGTAGAATGTCCTTCCCTTCCCTATCTAGTTAGCCTTAATGAGCCTTCAAAAGACATACTTTTTCGCAAAGATGTTCATTATAATATTATTTATAATAATGAAAACCAAAAGACAACTGAAATGTCCCAGAAGATGGAAATGATTAAGGGAGTCAAAAAACAGTCACTCAAATAGTATAGTCAATAAAATTATTCTAATAAATTAGAAAAATTGCTAACATGGAAAGTGTTTACATTATAGTACTAAGGAGAAAAGCTCACAACATTGTAAAAATAAGTTATTTCAACTACAAAACAAAACATGTATAAAGAAATGAGAAGAATGCGAATTGGTAAGTTACTTTTTCTAATGGGTAATTTAGCAGTATCTATTATAAATAAAAATGTATATATACTAGGAGTTCTATGTATCTATCCCCAAAGAAATCTAGTGCATGGGCCAGGGAGATAGATATGGAGTTTTAGTCATAGCCAGAAGCAGAAGTTTCCTCGTGCTTGCTTTTTGAAATCAGCATCCATCCATATTATTACTTCATGATTATGCAGTATTCAACTGAATGAAAGTAAAATATTTTATGTATTTATTGAGCAACTGATGGACTTTTGGGCAGGGTTTTGCCCCTTTTTGCTATGATAAACAAAGCTGCTATGGACATTCAAATACTATTTCTAGAAAGACGTGCAAACTTTTCTCTAAGGTATCTACCTAAGAGAAGAGCTCCAAGTTTATAGGGTATGCCAGTCTTTGATTTTGCTAGCTTTTGCCAAATTATTTTCCAATAATTGTACCAATTTATATTCCCACTGGCAATACATGACAGTTTCTGTTGCTCCTCATTCTTGCCAACACTTAGAATTTTAAGTTAATACAGATTCATTTAATGTATTCTATCTTGGTGAATATTCCATGTGCACTTGAAAAGAATGCATATTCTGCACTTACTGGGTAGAGTGAAATTGTCAATGATAGTCCAATATTGCATTAATGACATAAGCTGAACCATATTATATGTCTATGCATTGCTGGACTCACTTTGGCAACATTTTGGGTTTTTTTCCATCTATATTGTGAATAAGACTAGCCTGTCATTTTCCTTTCTTGTATTGTTACCTATTTCAATATCACAGTTACATTAATGTTATATAATTAGTTTTAGAGTATACTTTTGTTTGCAACAGTATATAATTTGTGTAAAATTGAAATCATCAATTCATTGAATGTTTAGAATTCCATAGAAAAATCCTCTGGTCCTGATGTTCTCTTTGTGGCAATATTTTAAACTACTGACTTTATTTAATGATTATAAGATTACGAACATTTTTTGTACCTTCTTGAGACAGGATTTACTCATTTGTGTATTTCTACCAATATTTCATTTCACCCAAGATGTCAAATGTATTGACAAAGTGTTCAGGATATTCCTTCTTTTTAATTTCTGCTGTATATGCTTATCTTCTTTCAGATCCAGTGGTATTTATTTGTGCTTCTTCTCTGTGTCTTTTCCTTCTTTCCTTCTTTTTTGTTTGCATTTGATAAATCTTTACCAGAGGTTTGTCAATTTCATAAATTTTCAAAGCACAAACTTCTGCTTTGTTGATGCTTTCCACTGTATCTTTGTTTTCTTTTTCTTTAACTCATCTTTAAGTTTTTATTACTCCCTTTTTTCTATTTTCCTTTGGGTTTATCTAGCTGTTCTTTTAAGTTCTGAAGCTGAATTTTAGCCAATTAACTTGAAGACTTTTAAAATCTTTATTATGTAAGCATTTAAAGCTGAAAATAATATAAAGCTTTAGTCATACTTCCTGAGTGTTGGTGTAAACTATACTTTTATCATTTTTAATCAGTTAAAGAATTTGACAATTTCTCCATAATTTCTTTGACTTGAGAATGATTTAGAAAAAATTTTAAACTTCCAAATGTAGGAATTACTTATTTTTTAGTTATATTTATTCATTTATAATCACTTGTTTTGTCATAAGAGAATATGGTATGTGTCATGCTGATTCTCTCCAATTTGTTAAAGTTTGGCTCATAGTTAAGTTTTTTTCACTGTTCCTACATATTCTTGAGGAAAAAATGCATATTCTGTAGTTGCT
Source organism: Colobus angolensis palliatus (assembly GCF_000951035.1). Classification (NCBI taxonomy): domain Eukaryota; kingdom Metazoa; phylum Chordata; class Mammalia; order Primates; family Cercopithecidae; genus Colobus; species Colobus angolensis. The sequence goes on from NW_012122931.1 coordinate 9,441,338, forward strand.
GGTGATATATTCTTCACATGTCCACTGAGTCAAGTTTGTTAATTGTATTATTAAATTTTTCTATATATTTACAAATTTTTGTCTGATTATTCTATCATTTGCCAATAGGAATATGATACATCTCCCCAACAATTAGGAATCTATTTCTCCTTGAAATTCTGTCAATTTTTGCTTTATAGTTTGAAGCTATGTTTTTAAGCCTACACATTTAGTACTGTTAAACTTCTCCTGTCTAATTGGACCATTTATCAAGATATAGTGACCCTCTTCATCTCTAGAAATGTTTATTTATTATTATATTTTTACTTCTTTTTTTGAGACAAGATCTCACTCTTTCACCCAGACTGGAGTGCAGTGGCATGATCATAGGTCACTGCAGCCTCAAATTCCTGGGCTCAAGCGATCCTCCTGCCTCAGCCTCCAGAGTAGCTAGGACTACAGGTGTGTGCCACCACATCCGGCTATTTTTAAAATTTTTTTGTGAGATGTGTGTCTCGCCATGTCGCCCAGGCTGGTCTGGAATTCCCGGCTAGACAGGCACGAACCACCATGCCCAACCTAGAAATGCTTGTTGCCTTCACTTTCAGGTTTACTTTATCTGATACCATATAGCTATTCCTTTCCTTCTGTTAGTGGCTGGTATATCTTTTCCCATCATCTTACAATCAACTTTTCTGTGCCCTTTCACATAAGGCATGTCCCTTGTAAATAAGTGTGTTGTAAGGTTTTTGTTATTTGTTTGATATCTATTTGTTTGTTTAGTACCCTCTGACAATCTTTACCTTTTCTCTTGCAATCTTTTAAAATCCTTTAACATGTGCTGTGATAAGATATATTTAGATTTATTTCTCCCAAATCATTTTATACTTTCTATTTGCCCTGTTTTGTTTCTTATATTCTTCTCCTTTCTTGCCTTCTTTTGGATTGAATTAGTTACTCTAATTTTTTCTGCCCTTACCATTTCATTTTTCTTCCTTTACTAGACTGGAAGACATACAATCTACTCAATCTAATTTTTTTAATGGTTACCCCATAAACTTCTTCAATATCAATATTTCAATACGTTTTAAAATTATAAGATATATACACAGAAAGATGCATTTTTACACACATATGCATAGAAAAAGACCACAGAGCATCATCCATGTAACCACCACCTAGGTCAAGAAAGACAACTTTGTCACCTTCCTAGAAGCAACTTTGTGCCCTATCTCAGTATCAATTCTATTCTTGCCTCTAGAGCTCTGTCCCATAGAAATGTAATGAGATCCCCATACACAATTTTAAATTTTCTACCAGCCATATCTTAAAGTTTTTTAAAAGTAAAACTAATTGTAATATATTTTAATTAACCCAATATATCCAAAATATTATCATTGTAACCTATAATATAAAGATTTATCAGTAAGATATTTCAGTCCTTTTAATAATATTACCATCTATGCACCCCTAACACTATAGCTTCATTCTTTGTTTGAATTTTATATAAATGGAATTATACAATGTTTTCTGTTATGTCTTGCTTCTTTCATTCAACATTCTACATGTGCTATTGTGTTCTTGAATGTGGAAGAGTTCATTCCTACTCATTGCTGTGTCTTCTTCCATTGTTGACCTATTCATTATTGTTGTCCATTTTATTATTCATGAACACCTGGGTTTTTCTAGATTTTTTTTTTTTTTTTTTTTGAGATGGAGTCTCGCACTGTCTCCCAGGCTGGAGTGCAGTGGTGCGATTTTGGCTCACTGTGAGCTCCGCCTCCCGGGTTCACGCCATTCTCCTGCCTCAGCCTCCCCAGTAGCTGGCACTACAGGCGCCCGCCATGACGCCCGGCTAATTTTTTGTATTTCTAGTAGAGATGGGGTTTCACTGTGTTAGCCAGGATGGTCTCGATCTCCTGACCTCATGATCCACCCACCTCAGCCTCCCAAAGTGCTGGGATTACAGGCGTGAGCCACTGCATCTGGCCTATTTTTTGTAGTTTTTAACCATTGTTTACAATAATGATTTAAACAACTTTTTACATGTCTCTGGCATACATGTGAGTTTTTCAAGACTTTATATCTAGAAATGGAATTGCTAGATTGGTAGGGTATGTATACATGCCTTCAATTTTGCTAGGCAATGTTCCAAGCTGAAATTATTCAATTTATACACCCACCAGTGAACAAAAGTTTCCGATGCTCCACACCCTCAGTAAAACTTGGTATTACAAGACTTTTTAATTTTTGACAATTTGGTATATAAACAATGTCTCCCTGTGGACATTGTTGTATTTCCTGATAATCAAAATCTTTATTCTTGTCCAGACAATAAATGAACCTTAAAATGCTTTAACTCTGACGACCACTCTCCTAACTTACATCCAAGATTTAAGTTATCTTGATTTCTTTAATCTCTACAAATTAGATATTACTTTACGTGGTGATAGGGTTTGGCTGTGTCCCCACCCAAATCTCATCTTGAATTGTAACTCCCACAATTTGTGGGACGGACCCAGTGGGATGTAACTGAATCACGGGAGTTGGTCTTTCCTGAGCTGCTCTTATGATAGTAAATAAGTCTCACGAGATGTGATGGGGTTTTTTTGTTTGTTTGTTTGTTTGACAGTGTCTCACTCTGTCAGATCGCCCAGGCTGATATGATGGTTTTATAAGGGGTGTTTCCCTCCACAAATTCTCTCTTGTCTACCACCGTGTAAGATGTGTCCTTCAGCTGGATGCGGTGTCTCACACCTGTAATCCCAGCACTTTGGGAGCCAAGGCGGGTGGATCACTTGAGGTCAGGAGTTTGAGACCAGCCTGGCCAACATGGTGAAACCCCATCTCTACTAAAAACACAAAAATTAGCCAGGCATGGTGGCGCACACCTGCAATCCCAGCTACTTGGAAGACTGAGGCAGGAGAATCCCTTGAACCCATGAGGCAA
>NW_012122931.1:9445576-9468076 GCF_000951035.1 Colobus angolensis palliatus
TTTTTTTGTATTTTTAGTAGAGATGGGGTTTCGCCATGTTCGCCAGGATGGTCTCGATCTCCTGACCTCATGATCCGCCTGCCTCAGCCTCCCAACGTGCTGGGATTACAGGCGTGAGCCACCGCACCCGGCCTCAATCTTGAATTTTTAAAAAATATGCTTACCTTATTTGCTGTACCTGATGATACAAATATCTTCAGACTTTCTCAGCCTGATCCTGCAGTTTAATGTTTCTGCTAACTCATAGTCATGGTGGCTTTTTTAACTCAGGTATTTTCTTTTTTTTCTATTTCTTCACTGTTTAATTGTGAGCCTGTGGCCCTCAAAAATTCATCTGTGTGAATTTTTAGACACCTGTGTTTTAAGTGCTTTCCTCCAGAAAAGACAGGCATTTTACAGATGCCTAGGAGTACTAACAATTCACTTCAAACTGAATTTTCAACATGAACCTTCTTGGGCCTTAAGGAAAATACGATTTCCATTACCAAATCAACTGAATGTAGGGTATGGCTAAGGTCTGTCTCACCTGCGGCCATGGGCAAGTTCACTCTCAGAGTACTCTCCTTTTAGAGGTTCTGGCTTTATGTGAAGAGCTCTGATTTTGTTTCTTAAGCTGCACATATCCCCTCAAAACCTACATTCTAGGTCATCAAGACTGACAGACACCCCCTACTCCACACCCCTGGAATAAATGCCATCTCTCATATCTGTGGAATCACTCTCTGTCCTTTCTTCTGGCCAACATTTATGTCTTACTTCACTACACTGGCTCAGCCATGCTTTGGAAATGAAGTTCTTTACTGTATAGCCAGCATTTTTTAGTGTTCTATGCCAGGTGAGGTTTTTCTGCACATTCAATCTACCTATATGGCCAGAAATTGAACTACAATCTATTTTCAAATGTAAAAATAAAATCAATGTTAACATTTCTGGGTTTCGTTTTCTTTATAAAATGGGTATAACAGTACCTACCTCATAGGGTTCTTCTGAAAACTAAATGAACAAATTCATCCATACAAAGCGCTTGGCACAGTGCCTAGAACACAGGAAGCATGTGGGGAAAAAAAAAAAAAAAAAGCTGGGCGGGGTGCTCACGCCTGTAATCCCAACACTTTGAGAGGCCGAGGCGGGCAGATCACTAGGTCAGGAGATCAAGACCATCCTGGCTAATATGGTGAAACCCTGTCTCTACTAAAAAATACTACAAAAATTTGCCGGGTGCAGTGGTGGGCGCCTGTAGTCCCAGCTACCCAGGAGGCTGAGGCAGGAGAATGGCATGAACCCGGGAAGTGGAGCTTGCAGTGAGCCGAGATCGTGCCCCTACACTCCAGCCTGGGAGACAGAGCGAGACTCCATCTCAAAAAAAAAAAAAAACTGTGGCAGTCTGGGTGTAGTGGCTCGGACCTGTAATCTCAGCACTTTGGAAAGTCAAGGTGACCAGATCGCTTGAGTTAAGGAGTTTGAGACGAGCCTGGACAACATTGTGAGACCCTGTCTCTACAAAAAATACAAAAATCACCCAGGCGTGGAGGCATTCACCTGTGGTCCCAGCTACCGGGAAGGCTGAAGTGGGAGGCTGGCTTGAGACCAGGAGGCCAGGGTTGCAGTGAATCATGATTGTGTCACTGCACTCCAGCCTGGGAAACAAAACAACACCCGGTCTCAAAACAAAAGCAAAACAAAACAGACAAATATACATATATATATACATATATATACATAGAGAGAGAGAGAGGGAGAGGGAGAGAGAATCATCATTGTTATAATTGATTTGGGCCCAATATTATAACCTACTACATTTTGTTTGGTTTGTTTTTGTGGGTTTTTTTGTTTTTGTTTTTGAGACGAAGTCTTACCCTGTCACCCAGGCTGGAGTGCCATGGGGCCATCTTGGCTCACTGCAACCTCTGCCTCCCGCGTTCAAGCGATTCTCCTGCCTCAGCCTCTCGAGTAGCTGGAATTACAGGCGCGTGCCTCTATGCCCAGCTAATTTTTGTATTTTTAGTAGAGATGGGATTTCCCACGTTGGCCAGGCTGGTCTCGAACTCCTGACCTCGTGATCCACCAGACGTGGCCTCCCAAAGTGCTGGGATCATAGGCGTGAGCCACCACACCCAGCAATTTTGTTTTGTTTTTTAGAGTCATGGTTTTACACTTGAACAGTTATTCCTCCAGCAACATTTAAAAATTCAAACATCTATTTTTTTATTCAAATAATTGATATAAAAAAAACAAAACAAAACTACTTCAGGTAGGACCAAGGACATATCTATGATGAATAGTCCTAAAGACATCAATGTATGGTGAAACACATCACTCGTGTGCTTGTTAAACTACATTTCTCAAGCTTCCTTTGAAATCCCTCCATGGTATTATTTTTGTCAAATGATCACTGAAGGATATGATAAGAAGATCCCTACTAATAGATGTCACAAGACCCTAGATTTGCCACTATAATTGCTTTGTAATTACACATATGTAGTACAACTTGTATTTACCTAACACAACCATAAAAATCAATTCATTCTTTATAGATGACTTAGGGGTGAAAAAAGCAAGTAAGACAAAAAATTCAGTGGCCTAATCAAAAAGTTGTCAAATTCAGTATTGAGGTATCATGGAAATCACTAAAGTATAGCTTTGGATGCTGCCAAGAAAGAATATTAACACTTTCAAGAAAAATCATTGTTGACATTTTTGAAATTTTTTTAAAGCAGAAATATTATGCTATTTTAAAACAAAGTTACAAATAATATCTGCTATTTCAGAACAAAGCATAGCCCTGTTAGCTAGAAACAAGATATAGAAGCTGAAAAACCATATATCTGTAAACCTCCATGGACACATACAGAGGCCTCTGGTCCTTTACTCATCCTTTTAATAAAATAGCCATGATGATTGTTTCTTTGTTTCCCTCTTGCAATCTAGGCAGAGAGATGTCTTTGTTCATCTTTCTTAACCTGTTCTATAATGTTACCTCTCTCTCCACTAGAATGTAAACCCCACAAGGGCAGCAGACAGTTAAGTGCAAAGAATGAGATTAACACATAATAAGCACTCAGTAAATAATGATTTCACTTCTAGTTAGAATAATGCCATATTTCAAACTAACCCCCCATAAAAGTATAAAATAACTAAATAACTATACAGATATTTAATTGTGATTCAAGCAAATAACAGTATGTGATAAAACTGACAAAAAAGTCAACATGGAATATTAGGCAGCCAAGTAAAGATGATGACATAGAATGACTTGCTAACACAGAAAGATATCCACAATATACTATTCAGTAAAAGATGCCAGCTATACAACACCATATTTAACTCACTTTTGAAAATTAATATATATGTGTTTAGCACTATTTAGAAGAGTGGCAATCTCTGAGCAATGGGATTTATGTGACCGTTGCTTTTTTTAAACACTTTTCAATGTTGTTTAAATATTTTAACAGCTAGCAAAGACTCTTTTATGATCCAAAAAAAAAAGCTATTTTCTTTTGTGGGGGGAAAATAACTGGGGGAAAAACAGGGCAGGAAGGCAAGCAGGTAACCTACATATAACACACTTTGTCCTGACACATTACCAAGCCTAAGTCAACTACATGATTCTCAGAGGTCTTTTCACATCAACCACTTATGAAAACAGACTATAGGCTAATGACAATTTCACATTCTTCTACAGGTAAAACTAGATAATCTTTATTTCTTCTAATCCTTAGCTTTTTTAAAATAACAGGTTTGACTTAAATGAGTTTAGTGCTCCAGACAGGTGACACCATCCTTCCATTTACAAGGTGCTTTGGGATCTTTTGAAAAGGGAAATATTATACCAAAAAAATCAGATCTGTTCTTCCTTATTACTGAAATTCCCACTGGGGCTATAGGAATGGAGTCCATGCTCATTTAGAGAGACCAGAAACATCCAGATTACTGTTAAAATATAGTAATAATAATTTTATAAATCATACTAAACAGGAATTATTATGGAAAGAAACATATTTTCATCTATCTAATGAAGCACTGCAGATAAGGCCACAATCTATAATTTAGAATAAATATAGTCATAAAGATACTATAGAAATTCCCTAAGAAACATAATTATTTTCTCTCAGATTACTGAATTTCTTTTCACAAAGACACATGATTTAGGCCTAATATAAGAAGATATTCACATGTAACTGCTCCTGACTTACTCTACAGGAAACAAAAAATAAGATCTCTTCTTAGAAAAAAGTACTGAAGTTTCCTTGAGCCCTCTGGCCACACAGAAAATCATTTTTCCTCACAATTATGAAATCAACCAATCCGAAGGAGTTCTCTACATGAAGACTCCAGAGCTTTCTAGAAAGTGTAGATTTAAATCCTGATGTGGCATGGCCACAAGTTACCCAGCTTGTCACGTGGATGAATACATAGGAAGTACTCAGAACAGCGCCAGGCACAATAAATGTTAGTCTTATTGTTATGCATGCACAACTGATTAAAATAAAAGACAATATTAGCTATATGAGCACAGGCAAGTTGCCTATTTCTCTGAGACTCAATTTTCCCATTTCTAAACAAGATGTTTATACCAGATGATACCTCATGCCTTTCCTATCTGTATCTTCTAAAATCTAAGACAGCAGTCCCCAACCCCCAGGCCACAAACCGGTGCTGGTCCATGGCCTGTTGGAAACCAGGCCCTATGGCAAGAGGTGAGCGATGGGCAAGCAAGCAAAGCTTCATCTGTATTTACAGTCACTCCCCATCGCATTACCACCTGAGCTCCGCTTCCTGTCAGATCAGCAGAGGCATTAGATTCTCAAAGGACCATGAACCCTATTGTGATCTATGCATGCAAGGGATCTAGGTTGCACGCTCCTTACAAGAATCTAATGCCTGATGATCTGTCACTATTTCCCATCATCCCCAGATGGGATCGTCTAGTTGCAGGAAAACAAAGTCAGGGCTCCCACTCAATTTACGTTATGGTAAGTTGTATAATTATTTCATTATATATTACAATAATAATAATAGAAATAACGTGCACAATAAATGTAATGCACTTGAATCATCCTGAAACCATCCTCCTCCACTCCCCACTCCCTTTCATGGAAAAACTGTTTTCCATGAAAGCACTCCCTGGTGCCAAAAACAATGGGGACTGCTGATCTAGGATATGCTGGACAGCCAGGCAGTACACTCTAATAATTGACTCCCAAAATTCTTCTCAAAAAGAGTGTGTTATCTTGATGCTAGTCCCCCAGGATATTAATCAGATTTTCTTTTAATGGTTCCAAGTCACAAACGTTTAAGAAACGCTGCCTATTATATTACTCTCACGGGGAATCCCAAAGTATATCATCATTTTAAATGCTCTGAGAAGTTCTGCAATATTCTGTTTAGTCTAGCATTTCTCAAGTTCACTCTGACCCTGGACAGTTTATTCTTCTTCCTCATTATCTTTCAATTGTTCCATGGAACACACTTTGGAACACTCTCTACTAGTTTATAAGTCATTCTCCCCATCGCTGCCTGCTTCTCTAAGGAAACAGAGACTTCTCAAATTTCAAAAATAACATCCACTTTGGAACTAAAAGGTTCTTAACTGGGGAATTACATAATTAGCAAAGCAAATTGCTCAGGTATGATTAGTAAAAAGAGAAGGAAATAAAAACACGGGGCAAAGCTAAGTATTAAGAGAACAGGGAAAACTGCGTGAGATAGTAAGAAAAAGAGAGTGATGAAGAAACACCTAGTAACCAGTGATAAGAAACGCTGGTTTCTTAGGTGTTTCCTCATCACTTCATCTAGTCTTCCCACAATGTATTAACCGTTACTATAGCATTTCATAGAATCTAAACTCTGTCAATTACACTAGAGTACAGTGATTCTTAATTCTTAGAAAGTATCTACTATACTTACTGAAAAGGTATTTTAGACTTTTTAAACATCAATTTTAAAAATCATATGTCAGGGACGGCCGTGGTGGCTCACATCTACAATCCCAGCACTTTGGGAGGCCGAGGTGGGCATATTTCAAGGTCAAAAGATCGAGACCATCCTGGCCAACATGGTGAAACCCCGTCTATACTAAAAATACAAAAAAAATTAGCTGGGCATGGTGGCAAGTGCCTGTAGTTCCAGCTACTCAGGAGGCTGAAGCAGGAGAATCGCTTGAACCTGGGAGGCAGAGGTTGCAGTGTGCTGAGATGGCACCACTGCACTCCAGTCTGGTGACAGAGACTACAACTCAAAAAAAAAACAAAAAAAAACAACAAAAAAAAACATGTCATGTGTCAGCCAGATGCAGTGGCTCATGCCTGTAATTCCAGCACTTCAGGAGGTAGAGGCAAGCAGATCACTGGAACCCAAGAGTTCAAGACCAACCTGGCCAACACGGCAAGACCTCATCTCTACAAAAAATACAAAAATTAGCCAGGCATAGTGGCGTGTGTCTGTAGTCCCAGCTACTCAGGAGCCTGAGGTGGGAAGATCACCTAAGCCCAGGAGGCAGAGGTTGCAGCAGTGACCCGAGATCACGCCACTGCACTCCAGCCTGGGCAACAGAGTGAGACCCTGTCTCAAAATAAACTAAAAATCATACATCACTCTTGTACATACATGAAAAGAAAAATACATGTAAAATAAATTTAATACAGCCCTAAAAGTAATTCATATTCAAATCTGACTCTTCTGAACAATTTATTGACTCAGAGTTCTCAATATCCACGTTTCCATACAATATCATCCTTTGTGTAATCAAGAATGTTGGTGATACAGCATTTATTAAAAAAGTACTCCACTACTGGCCAGGGACAGTGGCTTACACCCGTAATCTCAGCACTTTGGGAGGCTGAGGCGGGCGGATCACAAGGTCAGGATGATCGAGATCATCCTGGCCAACAGGGTGAAACCCCGTCTCTACTAAAAATACAAAAATTAGCTGGGTGTGGTGGCACACTCCTGCAATCCTAGCTACTCAGGAGGCTGAGGCAGAAGAATTGCTTGAACCCAGGAGGTGGAGATTGCAGTGAGCCAAGATCGCACCGCTACACTCTAGCCTGGCGACACAGCGAGATCCCGTCTCAAAAGGAGAAGAAAAAAAAAAAAAAGTACTCCACTATTAATTTTCTTCCAAGCCACTGATACTCATTCCATAAATTTTGATGCTGGTATTCCGTTGCTCTTACCGTATGTCACGGGAAGGTTTTCAAGCACAACCAGGCAACAGTCATCAAATGGTTTGTTGAATGAAACATCAAGAGACTAGAAATACCTAGTAATGCCACCAGGAAAAACATCAAGTTCTTGTATACACAGGCAATGCGACCACAAGACTACCAACTGCCTGGCAGCAATTGTTAAGACACCATTGTTTGTACAAGGCATCCTGATTTCAGAGATATGAAAATGTTTATTTAAAGTGGATTTTAGTATCAATGAAATATGATATGTCTCCTTATATTCCTCCAGGCCACTTTTTATAAAAACTTTGTTGAGATACAATTCACCTAAGTATACAATTCAATGGCTTTCAGTATATTCAGAGAGTTGTGCAACAATCACAATCATTTTCCAACATTTTCATCACCCTCTCTTAAAATTCCCCATTAGCAGTCACTCCCCATCACCCTATGTCCCTTGCTTCAGTCCCTGGCAACCACTAATCTACTTTCTTTCTCTATAGATCTGCCTTTTCAGGACATTTCATATAAATGTAATCTTACAATATGTGGTCCTTGATGAATGGTTTCTCTCACTTGGCAAAATGTTTGCAACATTCATACATGTTGTAGCATGTATCAATACTTCATTCCTTGCTATGGCTGAATAATATTCCATTGTATGGATGTACCATCATTTGCTTATCCATTAATCAGTTTGGGTCATTTTATTTCTTGGCTATTATGAGTAACGCTGCTATGAATATTTGTGATTTTTTTTCTGCAGATATATTTTCATTTCTCTTGGGTAAATACCTAGGCATAAAATTGCTGGGTCATATGGTAATTATACAGTTAGCCTTTGGAAGAACTGACAGACTATTTTCCATTTTCCTTTCCCACCAGCTGTGTAGGAGGATTTCAAATTCTACACATCTTCATCAACACTTGTTATTATCTGCTCTTTTATTATTATTATTATTATTATTATTATTTTAATTTTGAGACATGGTCTCACTCTATCACCCAGGCTGGAGTACACTGGCTCAATCACAGCTCACTGCATGCAGCCTCAACCTCCTGGGCTCAAGTGATCCTCCCACCTCAACCTCCCGGGTAGCTGGGACCACAGGCATGTGCCATTACACTGGATTAATGTTTTTTGTGGCAGGGAGGGGAGTAGAGACCAGATTTCGCCATATTGCCCAGGATGGGCTGAGACTTCTGGGCTAAAGCGATCCTCCGGCCTCTGCCTCCCAAAGTGCTGGGATTACAGCCATAATGAGCCACCATGCCTAGCCTGCCTTTTTTATTATAATCATCCTAGTAAGTGTAAAGTGGTATCTTGTTGAACTTTTGATTTGCATTTTCCTGATGACTAATGATGTTGAACATCTTTTTTTTTTTTTTTTTTTTTGACAGTCTTATTCTCTCACCCAGGCTGGAGTGCGGTTGTGCAATCTCAGCTCACTGCAACCTCCGCCTCCTGGGTTTGCGTGATTCTCCTGCCTCAGCCTCCCAAGTGGCTGGGACTACAGGTGCCTGCCAGCACGCTTGACTAATTTCTGCATTTTCAGTACAGACAAGGTTTCACCATGTTGGCCAAGCTGGTCTTGAACTCCTAACCTCAGGTGATCTGCCTGCCTCGGCCTCTCAAAGTGCTGGAATTATAAGCATGAGCCACCATACCCAGCCAATGGTGAACAACTTTAAATGTGCTCACCAGAATATGTGAACACTAAGTTTTCTTCACTGGAATTTCTTTCCTAATTTCCCCATTACACTAACACATATTTGGTTGGCCATCAGACTTTACAACTATCCAGATACAATCACTGCAGCACTACCCTTCACTGGCTACCTAGAGTTCTTTAGTTTTCTACTGCACTAATTGCGATTGTCATTCCTACCACTGACTGATATCCAACTCTCTCCTCTCCCTCTGGGCACATGCAAAGTTTATATATACTGCCTGTCCCCTTGGGGTTGGCCACATGACTTTGAGAGCAAGACTTGTGAGCAAGAATTATGAACACTTGTTACTTGTAAGCCATATCCTTTAACTGCTGATCAGATAAGCATCCAAAAGTTGCTTTACTTATGGGAGGACAACTGGCAATGCTTGAGAGATGGTGGCTAATTCATTAGCCTGGATTCCTATGTGACTACAATGAGCAGAGCCACATACATACCCACAATGAATATGGTATGAGAAATAAACTTTTGTTTTAATGCCATAAAGATTTGCAGGTTGTTTGTTACAGTGGCATAAACTAACTCAGCCTTTCTCAGCTGGGGTCCCATAGGAGATTTAAGCCCAACAGAAAAATTTTTGAGTGACTGTTTTTTCAATTCCCTCAAGGACAGTACATAGCTACTTCCATTCTAGCACAGGAGAGGCAATAGGCCAACCCTATGTAAGAAGGGCTCACCAACCCTATCTTTACTGATAACACACATTTTCATTGTCTCTACGCTTATATTAGGAAACACTGATAGAGAAATTAGCAAAACCTTGAAGACCAGATCTGCTATAAATGCATGTTATATAATTGTAATCAAATACCCAATACTGTCTAGGAATTCCACTACGTATCTATTGATCAACTTTTACACTGACCACACCAACAAATTCCACAGAGCATGGATCATGTGGTGTCCTGTGGGTTTTGAAATTACAAAGCTCCAAATTCAAATGTCAGCTCAGCTGCTTACTGGCTGTGTCACTTCACTTCTCTGAGCCTCAGTTTTCTCATCTATAAAACAGAAATATTAATAACTGCCTGATAAGGTTATTCTAAGACAAGAGAACATAAAGCACCAAACATAAGCACAAAGTTCACGTTTAAGAAATGTGAAGTCCCTTCCTCAAGTTTGCAGTCCCACTCATTGGAGGCCTTGCAGTAGCAATGTTCTTCATTGCCTTCCCTCTGAAGCATATCAATGGCAAAAGAAGGGATAAGGTCCCTACTTTCACGGGCCTTGACAAAAAATAATAATAAACATTTACAAGTTATGATAAATGCTATGAAGGCAGAGCCCAAAAATAACAGGGAAGACCAACTTTAGCAAAATCAATTAGAAAGTCCTTTCAAAGAGGTGACATTTAAGCTGAGACCTGAAAGATGAAAAACAATCTAACTATTTTCTCTTATCTCATCACCTCCCTAATCCTGGCCTATATTATCATTTCTCCCACTCTAGAAATCTCCATCACCCTCTGTGGGCCACCTGACCTCTCCTTGTAAATATGCACAGGCCTTAGACTTGTCTATGGGCAGAAGCGGTAGGTACACAACCTCATTTATTACTACTATCTCTAGCTATTCATTTTATATTTACCACTATTAAAGATAATTAAAAGAATGGGCCAAAGTTGGCCAGGCGCAGTGGCTCACGCCTGTAATCCCAGAACTTTGCGAGGCGAGGAAGGGTGGATCGCCTGACGTCAGAAGTTCAAGACCAGCCTGGCCAACGTGGTGAAACCCTGTCTCTACTAAAAATACAAAAATAAGCCAGGCATGGTGGCAGGTGCCTGTAATCCCAGCTACTCGGGAGGCTGAGGCAGGAGAATCACTTGAACTCAGAAGGCGGAGGTTGCAGTGAGCCGAGATCACGTCATTGCACTCCAACCTGGGGGTGACGAGAGTGAGACTTCGTCTCAAAAAAAAAAAAAAAAGGATGAGCCACAGTCTTTTAAAAGTAGGGTCCCCAAAAGTGAAATATGCATTTACTTTCTAGAAATACAACTTTTGAATGGAACCCCATTCATTTAAATGCACTGATTCCAGGGTATTGATTTTTAAGAAACAGTCCATATTACTTACGACATTTCATTTATATCCTGAAAATCCCCTTGTTATCTTTTAGATATGGCTGCCATTTAGCATTATGCTATCATGTATATGATATGCACATGTATAGATATACAATAAATGGGAAATAAGCTTTAAATTTATAGCTTAAACAACATATAAATGAGAGGTATAATGCACAGACCATATCTGCTTTTTATCAAATGCCTTACTAAATGCTCTTCAGCCTCCCAAGTCGTTGGGACTACAAGCATGCAACACCACGCTCAGATAATTTTTTAATTGTTTCTAGTGATGGGGCCTCCCTATATTGCCCAAGCTGGTCTTGAACATCTAGGCTCACATGATCCTTCCACCTTGGCCTCCCAAAGGGCTGGGATTATAGGAGTGAGCCACCACACCTAGCCTTAATGCTCTTTTAATGCTCATAATTTCATGTTTTTCTACCTATGGACTCTAATAATTTTCTGAATTTATGCATGGCCCCTTTTATGTGAAAATATTCCTATGGCAAACTAAGGGCCGCCTTACTCCAATTGACTACACCTTTTTAAAACTAATGCATTTCTTATGCTCCTAATTTAAAAGTGCCTACTTGTTTGCTATAGAAAATATTTTGGCAGGTCATAAAATCCCCTGATTCACATATAATGTGTTTACATACACTTTTACTTGAAACATCAAAATGCTATGCAGAAAGATACCAAAATTCTAAGTAATTGAAAATAGGCTTTATTATTTTACTACAGTTTATCATAAATATGTTATAGCTATATAATAAACATTTTCATGTATAGCTAGTAATTTCACATGTAAAATTCTGTTCCACCAAAAATACTGTAAATAGGAGTGGCTTTTAATGGAATAACAATAAAGATAATATCACTTCTTGAGGTAAGTTTTAAAGAAATGTTTTTGAAGTCTAAATGAAGCAAAGTCTTAAAATATGTGATACTGAGGGTCAGATGGGAGAAAAGAATTAAATGTAAATGGTACCTAACGCTTTTGGAGAAATGAGAGAGTGGAAGGAAAGAATGGGGAGAGAAGGGATTTATCTGTATCCCTGAATACAAGTTGAGCATCCCTAACCCAAAAATCTGAAATTCGAAATGCTCCAAAATCCAAAACTTCTTATGTATTGACATGACCCTCAAACAAAATGCTCACTGGAGCATTCTGGCTTTCAGATTTTTAGATTAGGGATGCTGAACCAGTAACGCAAATGTTCCAATATCTGAAGAAATTCAAACTCCTAAAATACTTCTGGTCCCAAGCACTTCGGATAAGGGATACTCAGCCTGTACTTTCTCCATAAACAATAAGTGGCAACAATATATTTCTTTCCTATATATAGTTTAAATCACCTGAAATTCAAATCCTATTCTGAAGAAACTCAGTATGTTTGTACTCTATCACACATATTTAATATCAATTTCTGAATGAAGATAAAGCTGAATAAGCTAGGTATATCTTCTTCGTTTATAGTTAAATGAACTTTCAAGAAATTAAACTGTATATTCCTTTAAAAATCATGGAACAGGACATATGGCACAAATATTACAATGAATATTACAATAGAATTGGGCAGGCATACCAACCAAAAGCATTTCCAGATGGCAAAGAATTCATTGAAACAAGAATTACAGAAGTATATTCAAAGCAATATTCTGTCTTTGATAATTTAGAGGCAACCATGATAACCACTATTTGTACATGACAGTCATATGAAATAATAAACCTTGCTAGCTATAAACATTACCAAATTCTGACACTATTGATTTATTATGTCTAACAGTGACATCAAACCAAACAACTGACAGAAACAATGTTACAGCTTTAAGAGCAGTTTGTCAACGATTAATACTGCCAAACGGGGTTTAGTTTTATGCTGGGACTGCTTGTCTAGCAGTTGTCAATCCAAGCAAAAATTACTACTGCCACACGTCTGCTAACACAGGCCCGCGGCGCCGCTCCGTTAGCCCTCATTACCCCGATCACTGCAAATACAGATGCAAGGCCAGTCCCTATTTAATATGCATGTTAATTATGCAAATTATTAATTGGGCTGGTGCTTGAGGACTTGTGTTTATGCCCAGATTAGAGTCAATAACTGTATCACACAGCATTTTAAGCCTGACCTGTGACAGAAATAAAGCAGTGCAGAAAGCAACATTTTTCTCATACTCTTCTAGGTCAGAACACTAGTACTATACAGAGTATTTTACATTGATTCAAAAAGAGGCCCCACTTGGGACACAGAGAAACCAGATAATATATCTTTTATTAATATATTTATTTGCTAATATCTCTCATCTGATATGTTCATAATTATTTATGACATTCATTAAATTACTTTACCAAGTCCATTGTTTCTATAGCAAAAATGTTTAATGCACTAAGCGTTAAAATATATCTTTATAGTTATTTTTTTCCAATAAGGCTATGGTTTGGGCCTATTTATATTATATATCCATAAAAATTGTATGACATGATATTATGCTGTAAATTTTTTTATTTTAAAAAAATCATATAGATTTAAACCTCCAAAGATAGCGCACAAAGCTATAAGGTTTTTCCAATTAAAATTTACAGCAGACAATGTTGTAAATTTTATACAGTTGTAATGCCTGCTGCAGTTGTACTGAAATGGGAACTATTGATCAGTATGATTTCCCAGGATACATGAAGGGGGAACAAGGTATTGCACAAACAGAAACAAAACTTTCATTTGTAAAGCTTTCTATTAGATTTTATTGCCCTCATTTGGTTCTAGATGCATCTATCTAAACAGGGGAAAAAGTCACATTCTCCCTGCAGAATTAGAATGAAAGCAAAATCACAAGAAAACCCACACACTTAACCAAAAGTAACACTGTGCCCTAGTAAAAGCATAGTTTTGATATACTGTCAAGATGACATCTAAAATTTAATGAAGGGATATTTATCATTTGAAGAAACTTTTTTAAAAAGAAAGAAAATCTTTACCTTGAAGAAAGTAAGTCAAGATCAATTAGAATAAAGCATATACCAATAGGAAGCACTAATACTATATAATATTAGAAGAAGTATATAGGAATATATTAAAGTACTGTATAAATTTTGTAAATATGTTACTAGATTTATAAATAACTTACAAATAATTTTTAAATTATTTGGTATAAGGAAACTGAAAAACTAGATCACTGCAAAAAAATGTTAATAAAAATATCCTAAAGTCAATCTATAAAATTAAATATATTACAGGTATTCATTCTTGGACTGATTCTCAACTAATGAAACTGAAGTTGATTCCATTCTGCTTAGTTTTGTTGTAAGCGCTTGCTGATGACATCTCAAACTTTTCCTGATCTGCAAATAATGCAGTACGGCTTAAGTGAATCAACCATCGAAAGACAGAATTCATATCAAGAGCACTCCATGCAGATAAGCCAGAAAGATAAAACTAAACTGACTTAATCTGACTTAGTCACCTCATGCTGATACAATGTAACTTACTGATAATAAAAATATCTCCTATTTATGGAGTACCCACTTTTTCCCAAGGGCTTTTCATAACATCCTTACAAACAGATAATATCTACATTTTTTATAATGAGAAAACCAAATCTCAGAAAAGTCCAGTAACTAGTCTAAAGCCAAAACTGTAATCAATAGCAAAACTGGGAGTTTGGAACCCATGGCAACCTGATAACCAAAACACAAGCTCTTTCAACCCAAGTTACCTTTCAATTGTCCTAAATGACAGTGATTGCAATGCTTATAAGTCTTAAGTACAAAGGAATATGACTATGAAAATGGGAAAGAAAGCAATGACATTTTAGTCTCTTGGAAAATCTGAGACAACTGAATTAGCTAAAGCTATTTGAGTAAGATGAATGAAACACATTCATTCACTAAAAATTATAAAGGTGTATTTAGATAACTAGAGAAGAAATGTTAATTTGTACAACAATGGCCTTTTTACTAACAATTCTGCAAATACAATTTGAAGGGCAATTATTTGGGAAGCAGGGAGTGTCCCATAGATTAAATTTTTTAATATTAAAAATAAATTAGGGCTGCACGTGATGGCACACACCTTGTAATCCCAGCAATTCGGGAGGCGGAGGTGGGAAGATCGCTTGAGCTCAGGAGTTCAAGACCAGGCTGGGAAACATAGCAAAACCCCGTCTCTACAAAAAAAATACAAAAATCAGCTGGGCATGGTGGGGTTCACTTGTAGCCCCAGCTACTAGGCAGGCTGAGGTGGGAGGATCGCTTGAGCCTAGGAGGTTTGGGGTGCAGTGGGCCGAGATGACGCCACTGCACTCCAGCCTGGGCAACAGGGTGAGACCCTGTCTCAAAACAAAAAGCAAAAACAAAACAAAAATTAATTAGCTAATTAAAATAGCAGGTCTATATTGGTGCAAAGCTTGGGGCTCTCCAGAGATTCCGATTACAGTGCCATGTTGTGCATGTGTATTTGCGTGTTTGTATATGTGTGTGTGTGTGATATAGCAGCCAATTAATGTTTCTTGTTTAAATAAACGAATGTTCTTCATGTCAGTGTCCTTTTATTAACTCATATTGGGCATAGCTAAAGTATTTACTCCTTGAAATATAGCTTCAGCTTAAAAACTTTTTACTTGGGTATTATTTTAAGAATTATTTTTAAATTGTGTTCATGTTAATTCAAGAAACTAAGTAGTAAGTATTCACTAATAACCATCAAAAATTATTTCTGAAAAACAGCAGGTACACATAAACTCAAATAGCTGCAATCTTTAATAAGGACACTTAACCCTTTCACTCAGGTGATTCTAAATTTTCAACTTCAATCTGGTATCGAAATTTCTTATCACTAAACTTTGTACTTGGATACATTAGAAGATGGATTTTCCTTTCTTTTCCCACCTAAAGTCATCCAAAAGTCTGAATTGTTAGGGGGCCATCTGTGGCATCCCGGGTCAGCTACATTTTGGTGTATTTCACAGTATTCTAACAGATGGCTGATATTCTTCTTTTTGTATAAACGATCTCCCTGCCGGGCGCGGTGGCTCAAGCCTGTAATCCTAGCACTTTGGGAGGCCGAGGCGGGCGGATCACGAGGTCAGGAGATCGAGACCATCCTGGCTAACACGGTGAAACCCCGTCTCTACTAAAAAATACGAAAAACTAGCCGGGCGAGGTGGCGGGCGTCTGTAGTCCCAGCTACTTGGGAGGCTGAGGCAGGAGAATGGCGTAAACCCGGGAGGCGGAGCTTGCAGTGAGCTGAGATCCGGCCACTGCACTCCAGCCTGGGCGACAGAGTGAGACTCCGTCTCAAAAAAAAAAAAAAAAGATCTCCCAGGCTCTTTTCATAACACCCTTACAAACAGATATTATCTACATTTTTTATAATGAGAAAACCAAGTCTCAGAAAAGTCCAGTAAAAAATGTGTTTTTTACACTAATTTTTGGACTCTGTCCTCTTGGCAATCGTTCCTAGAAAAAGAGAGCATTGGAGTAAACGTATACAATACTTGAGGAAATCATGGCTATATTTTGAGGTAAATCAATGAGACCTTAATTTGTCAGCATTATTTTTAAGAGTCAGTTTTGCACTTAAAGTAATTCTTAATTCAGGTAAGGAGTACAATTTAAATTCTGAGGTGTGGGAAAAGATGGTTGAAGCATAATACTAACATGGCCAACAATATAATCTCTGGGTAGGCCAACACATCACATTCTATACAGATACTGACTCCACCGGACAGTCCTGCAAGTTGAGAAAATGAATGTTTTTACACACTGAGAGATAAATGGATTTTAATAAAATGCTGACAAAACACTAAAAATAAAACAATCTACTTGCCTTATACAAAGCTGGAGTATTAAGTATGCATCAAAGGCCTACTTAGTATTGTATGCTAATTACCAAAAAAAAAAGTCTATTACTATTTGCATTTACAAGTTCCTAGGGCAGTGCAATCCAATCATGCAGTCACTACTAACTGTTGTGTTTAAAAGCAGAAGAAATGTCTCAGAAAAATAACTGCAAAGGTAATATTTTCAGAAAAAGTTATATCAACTATGCATTTAACATTTCGTTTCATAACAGGATAAAAACAATATTATAAATTGACCCAAAACAATACCCATCTTCAATGTTTCCAGAGATTGCATATTGGCCAACAGTTTATTCAAATACTGAACCAAGCTCTCCTTGATGTGCAATGGTACTAAAAAGAGTACACATTCAGGCTGTTTAGAAACTGGAACCTCACTGCACACTATAGTGCTTATTCCAAATCTGGTCAATTGTTCTGAAAGCCAAATTGCCCATCTTTAGTACTGATCAGTTAACATGAAGAATGTAATAATTTAGATAACCTCCCACATTAACAGCTTGAATTAAAACAGGTAGTAAGAAGCAACATTTTACTATAAAGGGAAAAAAAGAAATAGACAATGGCTGGATCTAATAATGGGAAAAGATAACAAAGACCTAGGATTCTAGCATCTGGCACTAAATGAACTTTTTTGTAAACTGAATGGCGGTTTCCAAAACTGCTCCAAGCATCATTCCTTTGCCAAGGCAGTAAACAGCTTTTATCAGCAATAATGATGGCATAATCCCAGCTAAAAAGGAAAGTAACATATGGCAGCAGCCCTCCAAATACCATCCTGACAAAGTAGGGGGCATTTTTATTACAGCGTCCACTTGCAGAAAATCTGCCAGACATCTTTCCCTTTTTTTCTGCTCTTTTTATTTATTTGTTTTAAACAGGTTATCATCTCCTCCAAACTGAATACCACATTTGGGAATTTTAAACTAATGGTTCCTTTTTCTTAAATCCACTCAGAGACATACACAAAAAGACTGCCACATCTAAGGAAGGCTAATAAAATGGAGCTGCCTCTCTGTAAAAAAAAAGAAAAAAAAAAAGCAAAATTTTTTTTGAAATCTCTAAACTTCTAAACAAATGCTTTTAATTAAGGAGCGTATTTCAGCAGCCCAATGACTAATACACAGTGAGCACCCAAGAAAAAATTGATTTCACAGTATAATAAAAGTTCTTAAGAAATTCAGGTGAAAAAATAATGCAGACAAAATATTACTTGGTATACAGCTGATAAACAACAAACTACAGTAAATTGCAAAGAAATGTATCTATAAATGATCTTAATCTTATTTGATATGTGTTAAAATGTCAGGCTTCATAATATATAGCCCTGATCAAAACAATCACAGTGAAGTATTTTTTAGGCCAACATACTGTTTATCAATAAAAGTGTAAAAAAAGATGCTTCTATAAAATATCTCCTAATGGCCTGTGGGGTGTACTAATGAATCATAAATCCCACCTTGGTTTTCAGTGACGGACTTTCTATTTTCATTGACAAGTCAATGACTGTCTTTTTTACCTAGGCTGTCGATCTTTCTTAATACCTTGGACACAATCTGAGAATGGCAAAGATACAATGTTGATTTAGATTTCAAACATTATAATCAACAGATTTGGAAAATTCTTTTACTAATTAGCACAGCAATTATTGTGTCTCAGACTTTAAACATCTCATATACTTAGATAAATGCAATCCTTTGTTTACTTAAGGCAAATTTATTAGCTGATAGAGGAACTGATGAAAAAGTAAAAGAATGTTAATATTTTTGACATCTCTACCCATAAGTATTTTTTCAGGCTGAAAAATATATCTAATAGCTCCACTCACTGATGTGCACTATGGTTTACCACAGTGTCTATATTTCTGTTGTCAGTTTTACAGTATCTCCCTTCATTAAACCTATCAAGTTTTCCTTTTGATCATGCAACCAAGGCCAGAAGACAGATATCTTCCTGGAACAGAGCAGTCTGCCAAGTCTTTCACAAGACCAGCTTAACCTCCCTATTGATTTTTTCAACACTGCAGCCATTCATTGTTTGTGACATTTGGCTGTCGGCTCTTTAACACCCTTCAACCAAATCAATTTCATATTTTTGTCAATGCTCTGCAAGAGGATGAATAAAACTAGGAAGAGACTTAGCATGATTTAAAATGTTGATTTTCTCAAACAGTTTTATCTTTAGTTTTTATAAGGCTTACAAACTTAATTCATGTGCTTATTTAGACTTCTGCATAAAACAAGGGGAAAAACTTCACAAATTATAACTTTTCAGTATAATACTGACTTTATTCTTACTAAATCTTTAAAAATGTCTAATCTCTTAATGTAAATTCATACTTACACCAATCACATCCTACCTTACTTAAAGACTACTACTTAAAAATAGTATTTTCTGTGGTTTGAATATTTAAATAATATGTAGGAAACACTGAAAAATAATATATGTAACATCATCATTACTATGTTTTCAAAAGGCAAAGCATGTCAAAAAAGCAGAAGTCAGCATTTTGCTCAACTTTAAATCTGAACTTCCAGTGTACCTAGATACTAAATGCCATGGACTGGCTTCAGGCTGCCAATGCAAAAACTCCTTTTGACATCAGTTAGAACAACATGTGAAAATCAAAGACACATATGTTCCAAATCGTGCCAAACCTCCCATCATTCAGAAAATTGGGCAGACTCTCGTGGAAATAGATGGTATTAGAACAAAACTTAAAGGAACAAGGCATTTTCACTCTATTTCTGTTAGTAAAATTTAAAGCTACAATTCAATATTAATTAATCTATTAGGTTGCCTCCTGTAGCATTAATTATCAAAAGAAATAGACGAAGATGTCAAAATCACAGTTAAGTGATTCATCTAAATATATATTTAAGGACTTTTTAAAAAGTGAGTTAATGACTTGAAAAGCCTGCTGGCTTCTTTGGAACCATGATACATTACTGCACAAAGCACATAATACGTAATTCTTCAAAATATATTAATAATCCAATATACCTATGGTTTGCTGGCATATTAACAGATGTTCTGACAACATCCAGTTACACTGTTGAGTAAGTAAAAATTTTAAAGCTGCATAGTAATTGTAAGTATAAGCATTTATCTAATACCTCTAAAGCATTAAAAACACAAATTAGTAATCTGATTATTGAAATAACTTCTGTGCAGCCTTTAGGAAATAAAATGTATATTGGTATTTAGGGTGATTCCAAAATACAAATAATTATATTTCATCAAATCTAAGACTCATCATGATTTTATGTGCTACTATAAACAAGGAAAAACTTCTGCCAATTAAACTATGATACGATATTGATTATAAGAGGCATCTTGATTTCAGAAATGCTACAATGAGGAAGGAATAATGAACATCTTAGAATCAATGAAACATGGTGATGATGAACGAGAATAACATCTACTATTGGTTCGTTATGTTACCATTTTAAAATGTGCATGTTAAATACTGTGACATAGCACTTCAAGTCACTTTGGAACATTAACATGACCTTCTTCTGCCTAACAAACTGACTCCTACATTATCCTTCCTTTTTTTTTAAAATCCACCATGTGCACCCTGATATCCTTTCATTCCTTATGGATATGCTGCTACATAAAGGATAGCACAATAAATAAAGCACACATGAGGACATCACAGCCTATCTGTTATATCTGCAAATAAATCATCCTGAAAAATTCAACAACTGAGAATTTATGGAACATTCTCTTACAACAATGCTTATAGAAAAAGCCCTTTGGAATCAGAAGGACTTGTGTTTGAATAAGGTTCTGCCACTCACTTATTAGCCATGTGATCCTGGGCAAGCTGATTAACATCTCAGAGCTTCCATTTTTTTCGCTAATGAAAATAGAAATTCTACCTACTTCCTAAAAGTACCGTGGGAGTTAAATAAGATAAGGCATATCAAAATTCTTAAGAGTACTTGGTACATTGTAAGTGTTCAATAAGTGTTTCTGTTCTTTCTTCTCATTACCAAGTTATTGCACAAAACCATATAAAAGTTAATAGATACTTGACTCTAGATCAACCTTATCTAGCCTGTTGCTGATGACTCCCTGAAAATTATTATGCATTATCACAGAATGCAAATGGTAGCAAGTTATGTATGAATAAATCCACAAGAATATAAGTTCCATAAGGGCAGGTATTTGTTTTTCTTTTATTCAATACTGTCTATCTACTATCTAGAACAATACCCAGTAAATATTAGGCACTCAGTAAACCTTTTTGAATGAATTAGGATTTCAATAAACTTAATTTCTGACCCCACACTAAATTTTCACTTGATAGCAAGTCAATGAGGACAATGTAGTAAGACTATTTGTCTTCATTCTAAATGCTACTGACAATAACAATGTTACCTTTATAGCAATAATGCAATAGCACCAATCTAATTAATTCAACAACTACTTATTGTGCATCTACCACAGTACTAGATATTGAGGGAGAAAAAAGTTAAGTAGTATAAGACACAACTATTGTATTCCTGGGAAGGCAAAATAATGACATGCATGAAACTAGATGTGATCAACTTTCAAAATAAACCACAATGTTTTTACCCCTAAATAACTAAAAATAAAAATAATGTAGAACAAGATTAAAAACTAAAATGTGGAAGACTGCTGGAATCAAGAGACTATACCTTGAGGTGATTTTAAGTGAGAGATGTACTAATCCAGAGAACTGATCACTGTTCATGAGATAGTGTGGATATTTGAAATGTTCTACCCTACAGATGCCAAACTAGAGATTTGTTCTCTAAACTGGTTCCCTAAAGCAGAGATGGAAATATTTCACACAAAGTAAGTCACGCAGGATAAAGGAGCATCAATGAGCTGGACATGAACCATCAACACATTAGACCTAGCAATGATTCTAGGTCAGCCTACCCTAGCACTTATTCAATTCACCATATTTACTAATGTTGCTCTGTACCAGACCCTGTATGAGACATCTGGGTGTACAAAGATAATAAGAAACACACCTATCACAAAAAGCTATTAGGGGAGATAGCACTTAATTTAGATTGCAGTGATCTATTTGTGCCTCTGCAATTACAACCATTCTACAGGTTAAATTTACAGGTTGAAAGATGGGACCAGATAGCCAACTATAGAGAATTCAGTCCCTAGACCATATTTTGCTCGTTTGAAACACAGTTTAAAAAAAAAAAAGTTGGAAACTGCAGCAAAGCATAAGGAAAATACAAAAAAGTATAAAGAAATAAAATGTTAAAAATCCTAATTCCACTACTGAAAAGTAACCATTATATAATATAAATATTTGGTCTTTATTCTTTCAGTATTTTTGTCCAATGTAAAAATACTTGGGAAAACAATTATGAGCATACCACTCTTTTACTATTTACTACTACTATTTTACTATTTACTACTACTATTTTACTATTTACTACTATTTTACTATTTATTGCTGCTTTATAAATTTAATACATTGGGCATTTTCCATATTACTGGGTATTCTTCTAAAACATAATTCAAAATAATTATGTAGAATTCTATCACACAGCTATAACATAATTTAATCAATTCACCTATTGTTGGACATTTCAACTGTTTCCAATCTGTCCTTTTAGGAATAATGCTGCAAACCAGACCCCTTAGTAACTAAGTAGTAGATATAGGAAA
>NW_012122931.1:9473076-9478712 GCF_000951035.1 Colobus angolensis palliatus
TTGCCTAGAATTGAGTAAAGTTGTCAAGTGAACTGATGTTTAGTTTCAGTAAGATGGCCTGAAAGAGAAGAGCTAGCACAAGGAAAACTCGCTATAGCAACTTTTTGCTTTAAGAAATGACTTATATTTCTAAATTCATTTTTTTTTTTTTTTTGAGGTGGAGTCTCGGTCTGTCACCCAGGCTGGAGTGCGGTGATGCGATCTTGGCTTACTGCATGCTCTGTCCCCCGGGTTCACACTATTCTCCTGCCTCAGCCTCCTGAGTAGCTGCGACTACAGGCGCCCGCCACCATGCCTGGCTAATTTTTGTATTTTTATTAGAGACAGGGTTTCACCGCATTAGCCGGGATGATCTCGATCTCCTGACCTCGTGATCCACCCGCTCAGGCCTCCCAAAGTGGTGGGATTATAGGCGTGAGCAACCACACCCAGCCCTCTAACCCCAACTTAAGGAGGTCAGTTACTTCATCATCAGAAGGCAGAAGACAAATTGACACTTGATCAAAATACACAGATATAAATGAAAGTTTTCAAAATTAGAGGTTGAGATGCAATGAAAGAAAATGTACACTTTCTGAATTATAAATGTCTCATAAAATCATCTCATATTTCAGATACAATATAGTCTTTTACTCAAATTTTTCATCTAGATTTTTGTTAACAGTACAATAAAAGCTTCACTGAAAAGCACAAACACTGAGGTCAAACTATCTGTACACGTCCTCACTAAAGTGTTCCACGCTAAACCAATACTGCAGTTTACTACGACATGTTTCTGAAATTAACTCGAACATCCAGAACAGTTAAGAGATCAACTTAATCTCCCTTGATTCTTTAACCAAGATAATCAATTCCGGCTACAGTAAAGTAAGCACTCCCCATTCAACAGCATTCTGAACAAAAGCTGGGTCTATGTACTATAGGCATTGCAAGAAAGCTCAAGACCAAAACAAGTCATACACCAGTAGAGCTACACTCCAGAGACTTCACTCTTCCTGTCTTCTCTGTCACTGAATAAGCTGGGGTAAGACAATACTCCAGGGATGAAACAGCAAAAAGGAAGAAAAGTAGAATGGTTATAAATGTCCTGTTGCAACACTTACGTACATAAAAATCCAGCCATGCATTTCTCTGGTGCCTACCACATCACAAGTTCAAGACAAAAAACACAGTACCTAGGGGGTGCCAGATTAACACAAACAAAAGAATCATCTGCAACATTTCTCCTGCACCCACCGAACCAAGCATTAGCAAAGTCTGATTTTAAAAACACTGCCACGAATTATTTGAGTTTTCAACAGTGAGAATAAATTTAATTATCTGTCTTTACCCAATTATTCAAATAGTTTAGGATCTAAGGTTAGGGTTTTAGGATTTAGATAAAACTTGGTAACAAGTCCAAGTTCTACTACTTAATAACTGGGTGACTTAGACAATTTATTAAACCTCTCTGGGCCTTAATTTCTTCATGTGAAAAATAGGAATAATCAAACAAACCATAATAAATTCCATGCAAAGAGGCTATCATAGTCCCTAGCACATGGTTAGCCCTAGTAAGTGTTAGTACATAATAATTTAAGAATTTCTAAAGAACAATATAGTTAGATGCTATGTTATATAATAATTGAACTAACAAATCAAAAGGCTGTAAGACTCTATGGAGACATAAGAGTAACAAACTGAACAACTTAAAATCAAACAAGCAAATAATTTCACAAAGGAGGAATACTCTGGGTTCAAACCCTTACCTTGGACTCTCTTTACAATGCCCTTTTCTGGGCAATTACATTAGAATGAGGTTCAACGGAAAGAAGAAGAATGAAGAAATAATTCTTTAACATAAACATTTCCAGTCTTTGCCCTTCACCCTACACATATATGTGACTTTCCAAAAGACATATAGCATATTTTAAAACTAACAGTTTTTCAAGTAAAAATTTTCTTGATATAGAAAGATATAGAATACTAGTGTTATAAAATTATAGTCAATGTACCAAAGAGATCGAGGAGTTAAGAGAGAAAAGTGGCCAATTCTTTAAAGTAAAGAGAGAAAGATTCACTCAGAGGGTTAGCTACAGCTAAGGGATGGAATGTGTGTTAAAAGTCACTAATAAACTTCTAGAAGCATATATAAGTAATAATATAAAAGCCAAGCAGAAAAGGCCAGAAAAAATATGTTAGTACACCTTTCGTGACACACTACCCATAAGAAACAATTGCTAAAAGGCCAGCATATGCAGGACAGCATTATTTGTATCTGACCAGAAGAACACTATTAAATAAATTCATTGTAAGTGGCATCTAAAACACAAGGGACACATTTCCAGTGTGCTAGAAAATGAAAAATAAAAAACTCCATCCTGAAAAAAATTCCTCGTTTATTCCAAAATTGTTTCCATTTACAGAAAAATCTTCTGGAAAACAGTTTAAATATCAGCATAATGCTAGACAAGTCACAATTATTAATCTTCACTATTTACTATTTAAGATTTTAAAAAAAAACAAGACAGGTCTGTGAACATGAAAAACATTTTAAAAAATCTCTCTGCTGATACCCATATTTACAAACAGGCATATAAATGGCCCATTGTCCATAGTTATGCTCCCCAAAGCCCAGAAATGAGCACCACAAGACTAACAGATAATAGAACACTGTATTGGTTTCTTAAAGCTTTTGCTTTATACTAAGAATTTAAGACAGCAAAATACTTCAAAATAGAGTATACATATATCAGATGTCAGGAGCACATTATCTCAATTCCATAAACAGGGAGGTCACTGAAAAGACAGTCTTGGAATGTTTAAGAATCATATCCCAACATTATCCCTTTTCTCTTTTGCTTTCCTCAGTCTTTCATGTCTTCTTGTCCATACAATGCATATACTTGGATGTGATCCAGTAATCCAAAACTATACATATCCAAAACAACTTCCCTAACTTTCCTATCAGAGACAAGAGAACCAAAAGGCTCTTGTTTCCAGGCTTTTAAACTCCCCATAAATCTTTGGCTTTTCTCTCTCCTTCTGCCTACATTAAATCTTGCTAACTTTTATTATGAAGAAGTTACATCAGTTCATCCGGCACAACAGGAGCTTACAAAGATTGGAAATATTTCTATTATAGGGTTATTTCTTTTTCCTTCCTCTTTCTTTGGAACCTCATTCTAACTGAATTGTCATGAAAAAGACATTCACTTACTCAATCTATAGATCTGAACAAGTGAAAGATGTTCTGAATCCGAGTATAGTCCTCTTTATTCATCACCATGTTGCCTCTTGATTCCTTAAATCTACAACAATGAATGAGATTTAACCGGTTCACCTCAAAAATTATCGTTAATAGTAGTAACATATCTATTGAGTATCTTCTGTGTGTAAAGCGCTTGACTGTATATTTTCATGTACAATTTCATTTAATTCTCACAGCTGCTCTATGAGGTAACCACTATAATTATCCCCATTTTAGAAATTGTAAAAGTGAGACACAGAAAGATTATTTTAAGTTACTTCCTCAAGGCAACCTAACTGGGAAATAGTGAAACTGAAGCCCAAATCCACGTCTGATTGACTCCAAATCCCATATTCTGAACCATTCCCCTCTGTGTGTTAAGCTCTACCAAAAATCTCCATCTTAACTTGCTGCCCTCACTTCTTCCTCTACCTTGGCAAAAACTTCTATCACTTTCCGGGAGAATCTAACACGTCCTTCCAAAAATCCATTCCCTTCTGCCTTCAAAATTCTACTTTATTCTTTTCATTTTATAAAACCTTCCCAGATTAGCGCCATACATTTCTAACCTAGACCTAGTTAGTACCGGCCACAACTCCTGGCCTTTGTTCTCTCTAAATGTTTCTTTTTTTTTTTTTTTTTTTTTTTTGAGACAGAGTCTCGCTCTGTCGCCCAGGCTGGAGTGCAGTGGCGCGATCTCGGCTCACTACAAGCTCCGCCTCCCGGGTTTACGCCATTCTCCTGCCTCAGCCTCCAGAGTAGCTGGGACTACAGGTACCCGCCATCTGGCCCGGCTAGTTTTTTGTATTTTTAGTAGAGATGGGGTTTCACCATGTAGACCAGGATGGTCTCGATCTCCTGACCTCGTGATCCGCCCGTCTCGGCCTCCCAAAGTGCTGGGATTACAGGCTTGAGCCACCGCGCCCGGCCTCTAAATGTTTCATACTTCGGTACAAAGAGCTAGTGTTATCTATTAATATTTTTGTCACTTGACATTAGCAGAAACCAACTTAATCTTGTAAATAACAAATAACAGCAAGTTGCACAACTAGCAATCAGCAGACAATTATATTTATGTAGGTAAATTGGTTATATCCTAAAAATGTGATTTGACAGATTTTTCATATCCTGCAAAGCATATCTTCCTGTCATTTCCCATTTATAGTCCAAATCTTACGGTCTACCAAAATATACCTAAAGTTCTTGTGGATACCAAGGAGCTAAAAGCTGAGTAATTACAAATGGAAAGCAGTTTGTAATGGGATATAGCAATCACTCATACAAATTATAGAGGTCCCTTGAAAATTGTAAGAGCAAGAACCCATTGTCCGAAGTAGACTGAGAAGACGCCAGGTGCAGTGGCTTATCGCTGTTATTTTAGCACTTTAGGAGACCGACACAGGAGGATCACTTGAGCTAGGCCAACATTAGGCCCTGGCCAACATAGTAAGACCCTGTCTCTACCAAAAATTTTAACAATTAGCCAAGCATTGTGGCACACACCTGTAGTCCTAGCTACTCAAGGGGCTGAGGCAGGAGAATCCCTTGATCCCAGAAGGCTGCAGTGAGTTGTGATTATGCCACTGCATTTCAGTCTGGATGACAGAACAAAAACCCTGTCTCAAAAACAAAAGAAAGAAAAGATCGTACAACCTTTTTTTTCCATATAGTATCAAATACATGGTATTGGCTCTGCTATTAGAATGTTTCTATCTACCATTTCAACAGGGCAGTACAAACCTAGAATGCACCCTTTGGTTGCTATCTTTTGGGAAAAAAAGTCAACAAAACAAAGACTATGAAAAGTCTAGGCTGGGTGCGGTGGCTCACACCTGTAATCCCAGCACTTTGGGAAGCCAAGGTGGGTGGATCACAAGGTCAGGAGATCAAGACCATCCTGGCTCACATGGTGAAACCCCTCTCTACTAAAAATACCAAAAATTAGCCAGGCATGGTGGCGGGCACCTGTAGTCCCAGCTACTCGAGCGGCTGAGGTGGGAGAATGGCATGAACCCGGGAGAAAAAAAAAAAGTCTTGAGACCTTTACTGTTTAGGAAAATAAACTGCAGAACAATTCAAAGTGGCTCTTTATTAACCTTAAGTATTACCATTTAGATACTTCTTAAAGAATATTTTCATTTTAACATTTTAAATATAGGGTTACACAGTTCAAAATGCAAAATGTACAACATTTTTAAGTCTCTTTCCTATTCTTGACCCCAAACACCTTGTTTTCCTCCAGAGGCAAATAGCATCATGTTTCTTGTATATTCTTCTGGAAATAGTATATATATATAAAATAAATTATATATTTTGCTATCAATGATGGAAGCATCTGCTTTAAAGTCAGAAACACAATGAAGACACCTGTTATTTACAAAACTGTTCAACTTCTAACTGGAGGTCT
>NW_012122931.1:9480942-9491132 GCF_000951035.1 Colobus angolensis palliatus
TTTGAGATGGAGTTTCGCTCTTGTCACCCAGGCCAGGGTGCAGTGGCGCAATCTCAGCTCACTGCAACCTCTGCCTCCTGGATTCAAGCGATTCTTCTGCCTCAGCCTCCTGAGTAGCTGGGATTACAGACACCTGCCACCACACTCAGCTCATTTTTTGTATTTTTAGTAGACACAGGGCTTCGCCATGTTGGGCAGGCTGGTCTCAAACTCCTGACTTCGAGTAATCCCCCCACCTCAGCCTCCCAAAGTGCTGCAATTACATGCATGAGCCACCGTGCCCAGTCGAGATTTAAATATTTCACAAACAAGTAAAAATAATTGGCCGGGTGAGGTGGCTCATGCCTGTAATCCTGGCACTTTGGGAGGCAGAAGAGGGCGGATCACCTGAGGTCAGGACTTCAAGACCAGCTTGGTCAACATGGCAAAACCCCCATCTCTACTAAAAATACAAAAATTAGCCGGGCACAGTGGCGGCGTTCTGTAATCCCAGCTACTTGGGAGGTTGAGGTAGGAGAATCCCTTGAGCCTGAGGCAGAGGTTGCAGTGAGCCAAGATCACGCCACTGCACTCCAGCCTGGGCAACAGAGTGAGACTGGGTCTAAAAACAACAACAACAAAAAAGTAAAACTAATTGATCCATTCTAAGTTTCAGCCACTATCACATCAATGTATCACCTTAAAACCTTGTTGAAAGGTAATGTCTTTAGAGTTTTTCTTCCCTGTTCCCTCCCCAGCTATACTTCTCTGTCTCGGCTCATATTTTTCCTTCTCTTATAGAAACCTTCCCAAACTACTTTTTCTAGTCTCCTCCTACCCCAGGCAATACTTCATAATGTTTACCATGCTTTGAAATTATTGTTTATTGACTTATTTATTATCTGTCTCCCTGCACTTAATTGTATGGTCTTTCAGAGCACCCCATTTGTCAGCCATGTTCATTGCTATATTCCCAACATCTACAAAAATCTCTGGCTCAGAGAGAGCAAGCAGTGTTTATCCAATTAATGATACTGCTTAAAGTTAAACTGAAATTGGAACCCTCTTGAAGCGCAGGCAGAAATACAAAATGGTACAGTCACTTTGGAAAAGAGGCTGGCAGTTCCTTAAAGGTTAAATAAACATAGTTATCTATGACCCAGCAATTCCATTCCAAGGTATATACCAAAGAAAAATGAATACATATGTCTACACAAAAACTTATACACAAATATTCATAGCAGCATTATTCAAAATAGCCAAAAGTTATAGACAACCTAAAACTTTTCAGCTTTAAGTACTCTGCAAGCCTCCTTTGAACGAAACCATATTACAAAAAGTTCCTAGAAAGCACATTTAGTCTAAATAGGAAAAACACAGAATTTGAAGTCAGATACATTTCAGTTTGAATCTGCCTCTGTCACTTATTAGCCATATAACATTAGGTTAATCCTCAATTTTTATTAATCCTCAAGTTTTCTAATCTGTAAAATTAGGATAATACAAATTTATGGTGGTATTATGAGGATTCAAAAAGATAACATAATTTTTGAGACAGCATCTCCCTCTGTGGCCCAGGCTGGAGTGCAGTGGCATGGTGTAATCAAGGCTCACTGCAACCTCCACATCCCAGGCTCAGATGATCCTCCTACCTCAGCCTCCCAAGTAGCTGGGACTACAGGTGTGCACCACCATGCCCACCTAATTTTTCTATTTTTAGTAGAGACAGGTTTCTCCATGGTGCCCAGGCTGGTCTCAAACTCCTGAGCTCAGGCAATCTGCCTCTCTCGTCCTCCCAAAGTGCTGGGATTACAGGCGTGAGCCACCACGCCTGGCCAAATTTTTTCATTACCAGTACCTTCTTAGCATACTGCAGGAACTCAGTAAACACAAATTTCTTCTCTCTATTTGCTCCCCTTCCTAACTGTACTTCAATGACTGGCTCGCGCCTGTCATCCCAGCACTTTGGGAGGCCAAGGCAGGCAGATCACGAGGTCAGGAGATCGAGACCATCCTGGCTAACATGGTGAAACCCCGTCTCTACTAAAAATACAAAAAATTAGCTGGGCGTGGTGGCAGGAGTCTGTAGTCCCAGCTACTTGGGAGGCTGAGGCAGGAGAATGGCGTGAACCCAGGAGGCGGAGCTGGGAGTGAGCCGAGATCATGCCACTGCACTCCAGCCTCAGCAACAGAGCGAGACTCTGTCTCAAAAAAAAAAAAAAAAAAAATTAGTACTCAAGAATAAAGCTCAAAGAAATTTTCCTTAAACCAAGTTTCATGCTACAGCATCAAAAAGGTAATAATTACACAGTGGTTAAGATTACACAGATGCTGGAACTTCCCAAAATGACATAACAATGTAGGTATTTTTAAGTCTCACCAAACTCCCTCACAAAACCTGACAGAGCCATCAGGAAAGAATAAACCACAG
This sequence comes from Colobus angolensis palliatus, assembly GCF_000951035.1. Classification (NCBI taxonomy): domain Eukaryota; kingdom Metazoa; phylum Chordata; class Mammalia; order Primates; family Cercopithecidae; genus Colobus; species Colobus angolensis. The sequence continues at coordinate 9,483,353 of NW_012122931.1, forward strand.
ATGACATTTCCTACAAAAGCAGGTGACAAGGAATCCCTCTCAAAACCTGGAATTATAGATAGGTGTAGCCAAAAACACCCAACAGCAGCAAGACCTGTGATCAGCAGCTATATGAAGCGGTGGTGGTAATAAAGAGAAATACAAAAGGGTCCTAAAAGCCATGAAACCCAGAACTCACCAACAAATAAATAACTGCAAAGGGAAAAAGCCCAATACTATTATATCTGAGAATCTAAGCAAGTGAATATGAGAACACTCACTTGCCATTCAGGCTCTAAGTCATGAGGGAAAACAATCCTAAGAATAGAAAAACTAATTAAATGACGTAACTGTCTATCTCTTCAGTGAAATATAATTTGAGGACCCTCTCCTAAAAACCTGCACAGAAAGTTTTAACTTCAGTCAGTAGTCAATTGTTCTTTGAAAACCATTATATATTTATAACAATTTATAGAATAAATCAAGTAATTATCTTAATTTTTGTTAATAAATTTTTTGTCATAAAAGATACACAAATATAAAATCTAAGAAGTTAAGTGAAACCCTGTAATCTTACATTTGAGTTAGAATTATCAATGTGAGCTCACTTATCTCCTCTCTTTTCCTGAAAGCAAAAACCCAGTAGCCTTACTTGAATAAGTACCCTTAAGGCTCAAATTTTGGCCTTTGTATCTCACTCCTCAATAAAAAAAACCATGGCTCTTTGGAGAAATGGCAAATTCCATGTCTGGTGGAGGAAACGTACAAGATGAACCTGGCATGTTTTGGTGTGCCAGAAAGAAAGAAGCTATAAAAGCTAATAATGGAGTCTTGTCAGAAGGACATAGGAGGCAGCTTGAAGGAGCTCCCACTGGACAAATGTGGGACAATTTCAACATCAAAAAGTATAATGTCTGAAACTGATTAAAACACACTACACATACAAAAGGCCAACACTTCAATAACTAAAAAAAAATCAAAAGTTATACACCACTGGAGGATACTAAGGCACTACCTCATTACTCTGGAAATTGATAATTAAAGGGAAAGAATTAAACATTTTATACTGCTTTACCAGTATGAATTGTATTTCTGGGTAACCAAATAGCCCTAGTGAATGGAATAAAGCTCTTCTAAAACATTCTGGCTAATTGAGATCACATCACTGCACTCCAGCCTGGGCAACAGAGCAAGACTCCGTCTCAAAAAAACAAAAAGCAAACAAACAAAAAAATTCTGGCTAACAAATACAGAAAGAATAACATAACGGGACCATTTTCAACGCCTAAGAAATTCAGTAATCCAGGCACGGGGTTATCTGTAGATGATAAAACCATTAGGTGAAAGAAGGGGAACTTCACAATGAAGGAATCAAGCTGGCACTACCTAATCCACTGATCAGTCTTAGCTTTGCAAAAAGTAAGATGACTACACATTATGGCTGATGTGATGCGTGATGAATCTAACCAAGCTTTTGGATCTAATTCTAATCTAGAAGAAATTCAGGGAATAGAAGCGTAAAGTAAATACTGCCACAAGGAAATATCAGCCAAATCTAGAATTGGGGCATTCTACAGGAAAACCACTCTGATTTTTTTCAACAAGTCAATGGTTTATGAAAAAGAACAGGTTGGGGGCAGGAGGGAGGAATGTGAATCCGCAGGGAGACACAAAACAAGTATAACATATTAGTGGTTAAAGCTGATTGATGGTTATATAGGAGTTCACTGTATCTTCTATTTTTGTGTATTTGGGGGAAATTTTATAATAAAAAGTAAGACAGACCAATGAACAAAAAAAGAAAACAAAAAACCACAATCACAATGACTTAGAATCAAACAGCTAGAGTTTGAATCGTAGCTCTACACTTACTGTGTGAATGTGGACAAGTTACTTAGCTTCTTTAAACATGGTTCTCTTTCTATAAAATGGGAAAAATATTGACTCCATTTATTAAGTTTGAATGAGATAATAGACAAAATGTGTCTAGCACATAAAGAGCCCAGTAAATGTTAAGCACTGTCATCATTATTAATGTTATTATTATTATTATAGAGGATATGATAGCAAAGGCTTCTGTATAGTTCTTTATGTAAGTAGCCAATTTGGGGGGTTCAAAACTCATTTCATTTTCAAAAACACACATGATACACAAATATAAAACACCTATAAATAAGCACTTTTGCTTTCTATTATTCAGCTTTTTGAAAATTAATAAACACAAACATTACTATCACCAATGTAACATTAAAGAAGTTCACTTGTTTGAAATTTTATGCTATACTTCAGTTAAATTTAACTGACACAGTGCTATCAATATTGTATCTATAATTCTTCACAGTTCTATTGTTAAATTTAAATCTTCCTTAACATGATCAATAAAATAGATTATATAACTAATAGCAAATCTAAGAAACATGCAATGCAATCTTTTTCAACTAAAAAAAAAAATTATCATTCCTAAACAAAATCAGTTGAATGCTCATATTACCTGTGCTTTAGATAGCACAAAATAACCCTTTTGTAAATAAAAAATTATACTGAACTCTACAGTGCTGAGGCAACTGATAAATTTTTCCTTTCACTTTTAATCAAGCTTCCTGTTGTAAGAGCTCAGCAGACAGTGACGCGAGACACTGCCTCCCAACTTCAGTTCACCTTTGCAGTTCCACAAGGGACACCATGTCAAGATTGTTCAGCTTTTTTGATGAGTGCTGCGTGGGTAACTAATGTGTAAATGCAGATACATATAGAAAGCAGTTTTGACAGTGATGTATTGCAACTGGTTCCAGATGTCGGTAAGGGATGCTTGGCCAGGCATCTGGAGCTCCACTGCCACGGAGCAGCACCAGGACCAAACCAGTCTTGAAAAGACCATGGCACTCTAACTCTTCAATTAGAATCTTCTTAAAACAATTATTTTGTTTCTCTTCTTTCAGAAAAACACTAAAATATTACTGCTTTGTTGCTCTTTTTTTTTTTAATTTAAGGAAAGAGATGACATAACAAGCCTAATAGTTTGGCTTTCAAAGGAAACTTCAAAGTGAATGAAGGGAATATTTAAAATGAAGCACATATTCACCTTCTATAATGAGGTTTTTAACTAAATTGCACCGAAACTTGCATACGTACAAAAGTTTAAAGCAACCCCTGACTAGCAAATTAAATATTGAGATTACTCACCTAATATTAGAATTCGTAAGAACATCATCATAAATATGATACATATAATTATAAACCAAATCAGCAAGTTTATTTTCTCTTGCTGTCCAGAAACCTGACAAGTGTATATTAGCTAAAGAAAATGTACCTCGGTTATACTTGACTTTAAAAATTAAATAATGAATCTTGTAATGATGTATTTCCAGAATAAAATTCTGGAAATGGAAGACTGACAAGCAGCATGTGAAAAAATGAATTTCTGGGCCACTGGCTAATGAAAGACAGTAAGATGTACACAAACATTCCAAAGTGAAAATACATTACTACAATCATGCAATGAACCGCCTTTAACATTTAAAATTGATAAAGTTGCACTTTCTACACGAAAAATGTTGTAGCATGGCTCCAACACAAGCATTTGGTCTGATGGGAGTTTTTTCAAACAACCTGTCTGTCTCCCTCTTCTTTCAATACCAGACTCCCAGCTCCAATCAAAAAACCTCTCAGGGGATCACCTACAGCTACATTCTCGCCATGTGGTTTTGATATAAGGCATTTTCTCATTGATCAAGGGAGCTGCAGAAGCATGTGTTCTGTTTATCCTAGAACAAAGAAGGTGACTTACATTACTGATGTTCAGAATCAAATCAAAGGTTTTGAAATACTTTTAATAGGAATAAAGGCAAATAAATCTGTCAAATGATGTTTAGACTCAAAGTTCCTTTTGATTTCCTAACAAATTGAATAAATTGACCATTCTAAACATACTACCAAACTTTTAATCTGTGAGAAGACCTTGTGGTCAATAACTTCCTATCTTAAGTATATTGTTTAACTATAGCCCAGAGTTACTATGTTTGGTCTGATATGACATGATATGCTAATCGAGGGTAGAAAGTAGTTTTAAAAACTGACCAATCTTATTTTTTCCAGATGGATCATCAAATGTTTTCCTAATTTTGCATTTTCTTAAATGAACAACTGGTAAAATTGTATTGCCAGTTGGTAATTGTATTACCAGTTCTACATGGCTTAGAATACAGAATGGTTCAAGATAGCAGAACAGCTGTAAAGTATTCATTCCTATCTCCCTTCTTACAGGGCTCTGTTATAACAAATCATTATTGTGACTTGGTTTTTGTTCTATTCCTAATAGATTATGCTTAACAAATAAAAATATACTTTAATATACCATTTCTATATAAACCATTTGTTGCTGTAAACTATGGAAAATTTGTCTAGGCAGTACAATTTTACATATATATATCAGATCTGATAGGTCAAAAGCAAAATTACTACCCAGTGAAAATATGATGCAAATGTATTTAACCGAATGACTTTTGTGTTTATCTTGTTGGTTTACTAATAATTCAAAGTAAATCTTCTGGGCAGCAAACTAGTACTTCTAAAATTACAAAATACACATCATTATATCCCACAAAAGTCCAAACCTAAAAACTACTAATACCTGTATCCAGCAAATAAGGACACAGAAGACTAAGGTCCTAGATGAATTTAGTTTGTGAGCCTTCAAAAATGCGTAGTTCCAGAACAAACCTCTCTATCAGTCTTACTGTTGGTAGCAATATAAATTAGTACAACCACTTTGGAAAGCAATTTGGCAACATCAGGTAAAGCTGGATATACACATACTGTGTAAATCCAACAACTCTTTTCCTAGTTACGTACCTCAGAGAAATTCTTGCATATGGACAAAAATAATGTGTACAAGCATGTTTATAATACCAAAATTTCAGATGAAATGCATCCATCAATAGTGAAATGAATGTGAAGTTCATCTGCATGGTAGAACACTACAAAGCAGGTAAAACTAATAAAATCAATTCACGGATATCAAAATCAATACAGTACACATTGAAAACTGGTGAGCAAAAAATCAAGCTACAAAAAGATGTACAGTGTGTATATACTACATATAGGTATTATACATGTGTATATATACACATATTTGTCAATACTAAAAATACTAACATTTGTAAATACACATATGTGTAGTAAAAGCATTTTTCAAATGAGAAGAGTATGTACCAACCATCAGATAAATAAGTACTAATTTGGAGTGGGAAAGTTAGTGAGCTGAAGGGATGAGGAACCTTCAAACATATAAATGGGTATTTTTAAAAAATAAATGTCTAAAGCAGAGATAGCAAAATGTTAACATTTATTAAACTTAACAGGAAGAAATAAAAGGCTATGTGTTTGAAATACTTCATAAGCAAAAATTAAAATGCAAAAAGTCCATATACCCTACATGGGTCTTTACTTCAGAATTACCACCAATACTTCATTCAAGTACATTCATTTATATACTGCATAATTTTATTGGGTTAAAAATTATGTCCCAATTTCACATTCTCTTTTATATGTGAGAGCCAAAAAAGTTGATCACACAGAGGTAGAGAATAGAGTGACAGATACCACAGACTGGGAAGGGTGTGGGTGGGAGGTGTGGATAAAGAGGGATTGGTTAATAGGTACAAACATACAGGTAGATTAAGAGTATAATTTCTAATGTTTGATAGCAGGGTAGAGTGACTACTGTTAGCAAGAATGTGTGGTACATTTCAAAGTAGCTGGAAGAAAGAACTTGAAATGTTACCAAACACATAGAAATAATAAATACTCATGGTGATGGATACCTTAAATACTCTGACTTGATCATTACACATTCTATGCATGCAACAAAATATCACATGTACACCATAAATATAGAAAACATTGTCAATTAAAACATGTCCATAATTGAGGATCAGAGCAATCCATTCTTCTGAATAAAGTCATCACACAATAAGTTGAACCATCTAAATACTTAGTACTGACATTACCTTTATTATATTTTTCAAATATTTAATATGTCTTATGCATTCATAACATATTTTCAAAGAAAAAAATCCCATAATTGCCAATGACCCTTCATTAATAGGTGAATATTCCAAACAAGCTAGAGTCAACAATACTTACAATATCTGATTTTCAATTCTGTCCAAACTCCACATAAAAACATTTTGAGGAGAAAGGAAGGTTATTACTATATCATTTGTGACAAAGAATCAAGATATGAGAATAGTAAATAAGTTATTTGAATTTAAAGTTAGGAAGCATTTCTTTTTCAAAGAATCCTATATGTAAAAGAATTGAGCCATGAAAAATGTTAAAACAGGTAAAAATCATGACCTAAAAGAACCTGGTAAGATTGGGGTAAATAAAGAAATTTACTAGGCGAGAATCTCTATTCACTAAAGTCAATTTTAGCTATTTTCTCCTGGAATTAAATATTCTATCCTAACTTCTGGAACTACTTAAATATTAACGTTATTGCCTTTCTCAAAGATATGGTAGAATTTAACTGGATGAAAACTGCCACCCACAGCTAACATTTGTAAAGTATCTCCCAATGCAGAATTAAATAGACTTCATTCCAGGACATTCTAGGAAAGTTCCCAAATTAGATTCCTAAACTAAACAAAGCTACTACATTAAACTTGGTGATATCACAATCATGAATTGATCCTCTAAATGCCAAAACTGAGAGTAAAAAAGAAAAATCGACACTTGTTAGCAATACAGGATAGCAGAAGTACTCAGTGATGCTTACTGATGAAATGAGAATACTTCCTAAATCAGTGGTTTTCAAACTGTGGCCCAGGTACCCCTGAGGTCGCTGAGGTACCCTCAGGGTTCTGCAAGGTCAAAACTGTTTTCATAGATCATTAAGATGTCGCATTTTCCGTTTTAACTCTAATTTGTTCATGAGTATACAATGAAGTTGACAAGAGGCTATATGAAGCATGGTATCACAACAGAATGCAGAAGGAGATATGAGAAACCAGCTGTTGAAGCCAGACTTTAAAGAAACTTGTTAAAAAAAAAAAAAAACCTAAAACAGTATCATTCATCTAATTTTTTATTTTGGAAATATAAGTTGTTTTTTATTTTTAAATGATATTTATGCTAACATGTTACTGTTATTTTAAAATAAACTAATAAATTTTTTAAATTTGTAATATAGTAAATCCTGATAAATGTAACCCACATAAGCCAAAGCTTGCTAGTGTTCTCAATAATTCTTTTACTTTTCTGAGACAGAGTCTCGCTTTGTTGCCCAGTCTGGAGTGCAGTAGCACAATCTCAGCTCACTGCAAGCTCCGCCTCCCAGGCTCAAGCTATCCTCCCACCTCAGCCTCCTGAATACCTAGGACAAGAGGTGCATGCCACCACGCTCAGCCAATTGTTGTATTTCTTGTAGAGACAGAGTTTCACCATGTTGTCCAGGCTGGTCTCGAACTCCTGAGCTCAAGTGATCCACTGCCTCAGCCTCCCAAAGTGCTGAGATTTCAGGCGTGAACCACCATGCCTGGCAATTCTCAATTATTTTTAATCTTAAATGTGGTATAGAAAGAGATCCTGAAGCCGGGCGCGGTGGCTCAAGCCTGTAATCCCAGCACTTTGGACGGCCGAGATGGGCGGATCACGAGGTCAGGAGATAGAGACCATCCTGGCTAACACGGTGAAACCCCATCTCCACTAAAAATACAAAAATTAGCCGGGCACAGTGGCGGCGTTCTGTAATCCCAGCTACTTGGGAGGTTGAGGTAGGAGAATCCCTTGAGCCTGAGGC